>NC_090648.1:373910502-374170502 GCF_040937935.1 Hyperolius riggenbachi | reverse complement strand
CATGGCGGAACGCGGAGAAACCGCTGCGTGCTCTGATAGCGGTGCGGCTGGTTCCGCGTCCGGCACAGCGGATACATTGCAAAACAGATCTGGTGTGGCTGGGACTGATAGTCCACACAGGTTCAGAAGGACGCGCGCGCGTTGAGGCAGAGCTTTTATGACAGCCAGAAAGGTGTCAGCTGACCAAAGCCGGTCAGCTGACAATTTTACCACTTCCCATTGGTCCAGCACTTAGGGGAGGCGCTGGAGAGCGCTAGGGTATATATATTGGGTGCTGGTCATTCTCTGGTTGTCTGCCGTTGCGATCACTACGTGGTAGCACTTAGACCTTTTGCTAATCAGTGTTGTTATCATTCTGTTATACTTCAGGCTAGTTCCAGGGTGTTGATGATCAAGGAACTCACACCCACGACTAGGGAACTGTATTATCATTCTGTTATACTTCAGACTAGTTCCAGGGTGTTGACGATCAAGGAACTCACACCCAAGACTAGGGAACTGTATTATCATTCTGTTATACTTCAGACTAGTTCCAGGGTGTTGACGATCAAGGAACTCACACCCAAGACTAGCCCTCCTGGCGGTTTGCAAAAATCCGCCAGGGGGCAGCAAATGCGTTTTTTTTTTATTTTTTTTTATTTTTTTTGTTGTTGTCATGTAGCGAGACAAAGTCTCGCTACATGATAGCCGCTGTTCAGCGGCATCCCCTCAGCCCCTCCGATCACCGGTAATCAGATTCTCTCTGTGTTACACCGATCGTTACACTTTACATGTCTTGTGCCCATAAGCTTTAAAAGGGAAAAAATACTACCTGACTCCAGATGACGAAGAAGCATCCAAGTCCTAAATTGCCATAACCACTTTCTGTGGCAAGGTATTCCAGATTTTAACCACAACTCTTCCTGAAAAGAAACCCTTTCTAAATATATGGCAAAAAGTTTTTTTTACCCCTCCATATGCAGATCATGTCCCTGTTCTTACGGACAGAAAACTCATCTGCCAAGCTTTTGTATTGCCTTCTGATATATGTATATATGTTAATCAGGTCACCTCTCAGTCGTTGTTTTTTAATAGATAGGGAAAGATAAGCTAACATTTTGAGTACAACCCCCCCCCATAAAAAAAATCTCACAACGGGCTCTTTGCTGTGTGAGTTATTGGTGCACTTTTTATTTATTATTTGTTACAATAAATAATGTGAGGGTTGCTCTGAAAAAATTGATCATGTGGTAAGATGACTGGCTGTCTGCTTGCAATGTTGAGCATGGTGCAGGATAAGTATTACTGTATATGCGCCAGTTAAATGGGGGAAACTTTGTAATCATTAACTTGCTTGAGCAAAATGCAGCAGATATTTAAATTAATGTCCATTTTCAATAACGATGGCAGAATGAAATTAAGTGTTAATGTGAGCAAGTACTGTTTGATTGGGCTATACTGCCTTAACACAGCCTCTAAACCAGTTATTTTAGGTACCTTGGGAAAAGAGTAGTAGATTGTTTTTGTGTTAGTACAATTTAATTACACAATTTATCCAGTTACTAAAAAATCAATGTAAACCAACAGAGGCAATGCACAGCCCCACTGGGGCTAAGTACATTCCTTGGTTTAGATTGCAGATGCAGCCTTGAGCGCTGTCATTTGTCTGTGTGTCTGCTTGTTGTAATGTGTATACCATTTATGATTAGCAGCACAATAATGATTATGTTTTTATTGCTAGACTAGTGTTAGGCCTTCCACAAGGGGGTCCGTCATCGCCGTGGGGAAGTCTATTAGGTAATAATCTGTGCACACATTATTTACTGAAGCTAACCCCCCCCCCCCCTTGCCTGTAGTGAGTGCTAAGTGTGTAATACTGGCCAGTTACTGGAGCTCCGCACATCCATGCTGATTGATCATTCAGGTATAACTTCTGTTTGAAAGCGCTGCCATGTTTCCCACTCTACTATTACCATGTTTCCCAGAAAAAGACATTGTCTTATATTGTCTTATATTCATTTTTGCACCAAAAGATGTTCTAGGGCTTATTTTCAGGGGATGTCTTATATTTTTATGAACACATAAGCTCCTGTGCTGTGTCTTCCTGCATTCCCCACTGTGCTGTCTCTTCCTCTGCTTGCTCCACCTCTTGTGTGCTCCTGTGTCCCCTTGTACCTTTTAGTGTCCGCCTGGTGTCCCCCTCTGTACCTGTGTCCTCCTTTGTCTCCCTTTGTCCTCCTATTGGCCCCCTTTGCTCCCAGTGTCCCCCTGCATCCTCCTCCTTACTGCCAGCTCCATGCTGCACTAATACCTGTGTCCTCTGATGTCCCCCTGCATCCTTTTCTTTTCCCCAGCCCCATGCTGCTGTGTCCCTGATCTTCAGCCTATGAGGAGGAAGTACAGCAACTTGTGTTTCTACTGGTAAGCAGATAAGCAGCTAGTGCAGTGATTGGCCCAATGATGGAGCCATGGTCCTGCCTGCAAGACCATCGCCTCCAGTAAAAACACAAGTTGCCATACTTTTTCCCCTTACTGCAGCTAGGACTTACTTTTGGATTAGGACTTATAATTCGAGCATGGTCAAAGTTCCTGCTAGGGCTTATTTTCAGGGGATATCCTAATTTCAGGGAAAGCAGGTAGGCTTGCCAAATTTTTTTTTTTTCAGTAAGAAGATCCATAGAAGACAGCTCTATCTCTACTCTGAGACCTGCAAAAACTTCGGAAAACACTCAAAGGGCCTTTTGCCTCTAGTCTGAGGCCTTCCTTCTTTAAAAAGTATTCTCCAAGCACCTTATGCCTTTACTCTCAAATATGCCTATTTTTGTTTAAATACAGTAAACACAGATTTAGAGTCATATAATATTTTTAAAAGGCCTCTTCAAGGACATTCTACTTCTGCTTATTGCTGAAGAGAAAATATGATCATGTGGTGTGTTTTAAATCCTGGTGTCTTTCCATATCTGGCCAGTAAAACATGTTTCACCTCACCACGGCTTGCCCTCCGGCTCAGCCCAGTATGCATCCCTAGATTTGCCTGACAAGTCAGAACCTTAGTTTGCTTTTTGTTAGGTACATAATACTCCTAACAATTAGTCTCAAACATCTTCAGGGAAACCTCAAAAAATCTATAGCCTCCTCATATGTGGTAAAGGATTCAAATCATTATTATTGCGTAAAAGAACTTTGTCGCAGGCATTTATTTTCATGTTATCATAATTGCTTGTGTATAAGCTTCATTAATTCAGCTGTAGCAATGTTGGCTCCCATTATTGCCGTCCTCTATGATCTATCTACTTCACATTACGAGTCCTGGAATGAACCTTTTGATGCTCCTTCTATAGTGTCATATATGATGCTAAAAATACAGTCATTAGAGCTTATTTATAAAGACAAATGCAAATTTAACTGGAACAAAAGTTGGTTGCCTGGAGCATCTATCTAGTCAGTGTTGTGTAGTAAAATGATTTTAATTGTTTGCAACACTTTTTTCCCCCCGCTACCTCCTCTCTTGCCCTCTTATGCTACATAATGTCTGCAGTTTGTTTGCAGTTTACTCAGTGCTATCAATCAGGTCATGAGTATCATGTACTAAGCTGAGGGATTGCATTTTGCATTATTGCGTTTTTGTAGACCTGTAACTGTGCATTGTTGCAGCTGTGTGTGTCTCTGCTGAAATTAATAGAGGAATAGTCCATGCACTTTTTTGCTTTTCATTGCTTTTTTCGTTTCCACTGCTTGGATGGTGGCCTGTCCTTACATTTTATCAAATGATGTATGGTGCCCATGATATGTGATGTCTGGCATTGTCAATATTTGCAGTATGTCAAAAGTGAGACTTAAATTTTTTTTACACAATACCCAAACACTAATGCCAGTTGATTTACTGCACTCAATAGCTGGTGCTTAGCTATACAATAGCCAGTTGTCCAGATTATTCACCTGACAAAAAAAAAAAACGTAAGTATCATTAAAGGGGCCCATACACCTAACTATTTTCCCGTCGATATACAGCAGATTCATAACTGTGATCGAATCTGCTGTGAAATCGTTGCGCAAACTCTTACAGAACGATCGATTTCCGTCCAAAATCACACATTCCTGTCGATTCCTGTTGATCCGTCCGTGCGTAGATTTTGCTCAATCGCCGGCGGGTCAGGAGAGCATCGAAAGCAGCGTTCGAATGGCCGACGACGGATGCAATACAGCGGCAATACATTACCTGCCTCGCCTGCGCGAGTCCCCGATCTCTGCGCTGGGCCCCAAGTCCGGCAGGCTTCACTGAACTTCCTGTCTCAGCAGGAAATTTAAACAGTAGAGCACCCTCTACTGTTTAAACTTCCCCTGGACAGGAAGTTCAGTGAAGCCTGCCGGACTCGGAGCCCAGAGCGGAGTAGAAGACAGCGGAGACTGGGGGAGTCGCGCCAGCCGGAGCAGGTAATGTATGGGGGGAGCAACAGCGGCAGCTTCACAGATTGTGATCAGTTTCATGCTGAAATCGATTCACAATCTGTTTGCAGTAAAGGCAGCCATACGATCCCTCTCTGATCAGATTTGATCAGAAAGGGATCTATCTGTTGGTCGATCTGATGGAAAATCGACCAGTGTATGGCCACCTTAAGGATAGAGTTTAGGGTTTACCAATAACATAGGAGTGATGAGTGGTGTCTGGTCGATACAATTCTGGTGACAAGCCTCAGGAACGGGAGGAGGAAAAAGAAACAGAATACACCAGGAGCACCAAATAGTGGAGTATTTCCAGGCAATTAAATAATGTTTGAAACAAATACTACTTAGAAACCTGGGTTGCTATTAGGCAACCACAGTATTAGGCAGGTGGAGGATTCCGTCTCCATACGTATTGGTATTCCACTGACGCGGTTTCTGCGCCGAATCCACAAGGTTTCACCGCAGGCAAATCACGCGGGGAAACTCTGCCATAGGGTACAATGGCGCCGCCGGCCAAATCACTTCCGCTAGCGATTCGGCTGACATTGCCATCTGAAATGGTGTGGGAGGCTGCGAATGGCACGGCTGATGGAATTCGTCTGCGTAGTCGCAGATCCGGAAGTGCCGCCGCGCCTCTCGAAGATGTGTGTGGCTCTAGTGGAAACGTGCAATTAACACTTTGGGTTGGGAAGATTAGGAATTATGAAGGGCTGTACATTAGGGTTAGACATCAGAAACTTTACGTTGGACATCAGGAAGAGGTTTTATGTTGTGAAGATTATGTTTACACATTAGGAAATAGAAGGGAATAGGTTACAAAAACTGGACGAAAACTCTGACAAAACCATTTTTACAAAGCTGATAGTAGAATATTAGTAACTGTACTTTACCAGTATTCCAACTCATGGTTTAGCTCTCCTTAACTGACTTAAATCTTAGTTAAGCTCTCCTTAAAGAGGAACTTCAGCCTGAACAAACATACTGTCATTAAGTTACATTAGTTATGTTAATTAAAATAAATAGGTAATATAATCTCTTACCTACACTATTTTAAAAGAACAGGCAATGTTTGATTTCATGAGGGCAGCCATCTTTTTGGTTGAAAGGAGGTGACAGGGAGCATGAGACACAGTTCCAACTGTCCTGTGTGCTGATCACCCCTCCCAGTTGCTAGGCAATGTAAATGACGACATAGGAAATCCCATCATGCTTTGCACAGCATCAGGGAAAATGTTTCTTTGGGTGGAGCTTAGCTAAAAATGCAGCTAAAAATGATGCTTTGGTAAGAAAAACAAAGTTCTGATGCTGTGAAACTGTTAAAGAAACCCCAAGCCTTTTCAGTTCTGCTGAGTAGATTTTTAGTCTGGAGGTTTACTTTAACTGACTTAATTCATTGTATAACTCTCCTTAACTGACTTAAATCATGGTTTAGTTCTCCTTATCTATTTATCTCATAAATTATCTCTCCTTATTTGTTTATCTTTGTGAATCAAACCCCTTATACAGTATGTAGTGCTTCTTTGTCCAGGGATAAGCACTTTGAGTCCTATGGGAGAAAAGTGCTATAGAAATGTTATTGATATTTTTACCTATTTACTGTGAAGGGAAGGTGTCTAAGTATCCCCTTATTGAAGTTTAACACACCCCACTATAAATCCCTACCATCCTATCAACTGCACTTCCTCCTGGGCACTGGAGCTGGCAAATAGTCAAAATGTACTGCACAGCATGTGGGAAGTTTTTGCTGCCCCTTTTGCACAGTATTCCCTCATGCCATGGTTATGAATGTTGGGGGCACAACACTTGTGTTTTCCAAATTCCTTGGGGGATACCAGTCAGTTGATGGGGCTTGGAAGAGTGTTCAAGAGTTTGACAGGCGAGGGGGAAAAACTATTACTGTGCCTTGAAGTCCTGGTGGAGATGGCCTTAAACCTCCAGCCTGATGGGAGCTGACTGAACAAACAGTGGCCTGAGTGTGTGGGATCACATTCGCTAACTATCCTCAATACTCAATGGTTTGGAGTGCAGTCTGGAGTTGTAGAGGAGGTCCAGTGGGGGATGGGGAGGGTTTCCCAATGATCCTTTCTGCTGATATGATGACTCTCTGTAGTTTGAGTCTGTTGCTGGTCGAGGAGCCACTATACCAGACTACGATGGAAGAACAGAGGACAGATTCAATGGTGACAGAAAATAAGTTTGCCAGAAGCTCCTGTGCCATGCCAAACTTCCCCAGTAGGCGGAGGAAGATAAAGTCTTTGCTGGGCTTTTCTCTGAGTAGAGGTGGTGTTGACCTTCCAGCTCAGGTCATTGGAGGTGGATGCAGGGTACTCTTACAACTTCAGTGCCATCAATGTAGATTTGAGGTGGGGTTGGGGGCATGCTTCGTGAAATCGATGATCAATTCATCTCAAAAGGTTTGGTTGTGTTGAGGATCAGCCTGTTCTCTCTGCACTAGTGGCATATTCAATTAATCTGCCGACAATAGGCATGTTTGTTGTTTTTGGTAACAAGGCCAATGATGGTGGCGTTATCAGCAAATGTGATGACCTTGATAGTTTGCCATTGATCTGCAGTTATTTGTATACAGTATAGGGTGAACAGGATCGTGGTCATCCTTGTTAGTAACCCTTGGCTGGGACGAGATAGTACCCAGCTTGATGATTTCAGACCTGCTGGTGAGGATGTCTATAATCCATAGTCACAAGGTAGGATGGACTTAAAGTGCAACAGGATATCCTGTAGTATGCAGTGCAGATGGTATTAAAAGCCAAGCTAAAATCTAACCGAAGAATCTTGGCATATGAGTCTGATCTACTAACAGTTGAGGTGACAAACCTCTTTGGATCTGTATATTTGCAGGCTGTAAGTGCTAGACACTGTGGGTAATGAAAATGATCCCTGCAGTGTCTTATGCTCATATAACTAGCACTGCATTCCAATACATAACCAGTCAAATATTATCAAAAATATGAAGAAAATGGTATCTCATGTACAAGCAAAAATATCAAAACTTTATTAATCAATCGTGATAAAATAAAGTTAAATAAATGTTAAAATCAAGGAGCAAGTAGCGAGGCCACTAACATACATAGCTGGCCAGCTCACAACAAATATATGCAACTGTCACGCACACCTCATACACCCTAATCTAATAAGATAACTGATTATTTTAACAACTAGTAGACCCAAGTCCGTTTAAAAATGGGCTCTAGGTCTTTTTTCTGCCGCCGCCAGTGCGCAACCGCCGTGCACGCGACCGTCCGCACCTGCCCACCTCGCTCGCCCGTTTCACTCCCTGGTCCCGTCCAGCTGTCGCAAAAAACAGGGACACAGGACAGCTGGACGCAGCGACACAAGGATTTTATTGTATAGGATGGTGGTACCACCTAGACACCTATTGGATTAATCAGCAGTTTACATAGGGGAGAGGTCCATGGTGCATTATATACTTTAGCCGCAGGCTGTAGATTATGCATAGAAGCTTTCGACTGTCACCAGTCAGTTGTTCACTGTATATATTTAGATCCAGTGAAATGTTCATCACAAATAGCTGTTAATACTGAAGCTTGAAGTTTGGTTAGTCCTGTTAGTGCATAGATAATTAGTATACTGCATGTTGTCAAACATAGATTCACAATGTTCTAACCACCATCCAGCAAAAACGTCCAAAGCAGTGCTGTGATAATGTGATATATGTATCTCACCACAGTCTTCCGCAGTATGGCCACCGCATCTCACCAGATTTAGAGATTAGAGATGGCTTGAACCTCCAATTTTTGGTTCGCGAACCTCGAACGCGGACGTCCGCTAAAGTTTGGTTCGCGCGAACTTTTGCGAATTGCAATAGACTTCAATGGGGATGCGCACTTTGAAAACTAGAAACATTTATCCTGGCAACAAAAGTGATGGAAAAGATGTTTCAAGGGGTCTAACACCTGGAGGGGGGCATGGCGGAGTGGGATACACGCCAAAAGTCCCGGGGAAAAATCTGGATTTGACGCAAAGCAGCGTTTTAAGGGCAGAAATCACATTGCATGCTAAATTGGAGGCTTAAAGTGCTTTAAAACATCTTGCATGTGTATACATCAATCAGGGAGTGTAATTAGAGTACTGCTTCACACTGACACACCAAACTCACTGTGTAACACACCGCAAACAGCGGTTTGTGTAGTGACGGCCGTGCTGGACTGGTGCGCACCATGGCCAGAGTGCAGGCGATAGCGGTTTTCAAGCCCATATGGTCGCCGGGCTGTGGTAGCTCAATGATAGAACAGTGACTGTCCAGCTGATCGAATTTGGGCTGTCCACAATGAAGCAACGACCTTATTTTCTTGGGTGTGCCCGCCCCCCCTCCGAGACACTCATATAGCCGTCGGTCATTGCTTCATTGTGATACGCAAGCCCCTTCACTGCGGCAAGGTAATGATCATGAAGAGGAATTGACACATGTACTTGCCTTTTGTTTTGTTGTTGCAGCTGCAGTGCAGCCAGAAAAATTAGGCAGGCATGTACATGCACCAGAAAAATTATTATAGCGGCCGCTGCAAGCAGTGGCCTTAAAAATTCAGGTATCTGCCTGGTGTCCTGGACCCTGTTGGTGGTGGCGGAGAAGGCAGTCAAGTGGCCTGGAGGCAGAGGTGCTGTGTGGGGACCGACTTAATCATGGGGCAGGCAGTCACATGGTGTGCAGGCAGAGCTGCTGTGTGCAGGAACTGACTTAGTCTTCGGGCTGGCAGTAGCCCTCCGGGATCCATGTCTCATTCATTTTTGGTAAAGGTGAGGTACAGAACACTTTTGCGACTTGGGCGACTTCTCTTCTCAGTGACAATGCCTCCAGCTGTGCTGAAGGTCCTTTCTGACAGGACGCTTGAGGCAGGGCAAGACAGAAGTTGGATGGCAAATTGGGACAGCTCTGGCCACAGGTCAAGCCTGTGCACCCAGTAGTCCAAGGGTTCATCGCTGCTTACAGTGTCTACATCCACATTTAAGGCCAGGTAGTCAGCTACTTGCCGGTCCAGGCATTGGTGGAGGGTGGATCCGGAAGCGCTAATGCCTCATTGGACTAAAGAATGTCCGCATGTCTGACATCACCATGAGATCGCTGGAGCGTCCTGTCCTGTGCGTGTGCTCATATAGGTAGGTGGGTGCACTGAACAACAGGTAGGCATATGCAGTGATGGGTATTACAAATGTGCACCTGTCACACACACGTATCGTGAACAAGTGCAATGACTGGTGATATTAACAATGCATGCGCTCACATAGGTAGGTGGGTGTACTGAACAGGTGCAGTGATTGGGATGGGATTAGAAATGTGCAGCTGCCTGTCACACACACACATAGGTAGTCACTGAATGTGCTGGGCTTGGCGGTGGCACTGTAGGAATTAAGGGGCCAAAGGCCAGCTGCGACTGACTGACAGGGCTGTATTGAATGCAAGTGGGCCACACAAAAAAAAAATAGATCACAAGAACAAGATTAGCTCTGAAAAGAGCTGTTGAGGGGTGCTTTTTTAGCAATAAGAATCAGCAAGGAGCAAGCTTACAAGCCTACAAGAGCCTAACTAAGCTTTCCCTATAGCTCTCTCTGCAGCAGCTCTCCCTTCTCTAATTACTGCAGGAACACGAGTGAGTCCAATGCCTGACGCTGCCTGCATTTTATAGAGGGGGGGGGGGGGAGAGCCTCCGGGAGGGAGCTGGTTGGACAATTGTGCATATATGTAGGTGTTCTTATTAAATTGCCCGGTAAGTGTAAGTGAATAACGGAAACAACGTCTTAATTTTTATTTATTGTTCAGAATCAGGGCAGGATTTACCATAAAGCACTGTAGGCACGTACATACAAGCAGTGCTGGTCGTAATGGAAAAATCTACGCTTACGGATCATTACGCGTAATTTTACGCTATTACGCATTACGCAATTACGGTTACGGCGTAGGAAATTATCTACGGTTCATCACTGTAATTACACGTTAACTTACGCAGTTACGCGTAAGCAACCGTAATGTAGGCGCTTACACTACGATGTTACGCGTAGTGCCGTAATACCCATTAATGCGTATTTTTTGACGCATACGGACGATGTGTACGCAATAGCCGTCAATGTTACAGCTATTGCGTACACATAATTCATATGCGTCAAAACGTACGCTTATATACTGAAGGGCGGGAGAAGATACTATTGGTTGCTTAGGATGTTGACTGATTGGCTACTCTTAGAAAAGGGGAGTTTTTACATTAGTAATTACTCGTAAAATTACGCGTAAGTCTTCGTAAAATTACGCATACCTAGCAATTACGGTAGACAGTGTAATTACGATACCACTTAACTCCTTACGCGTAAATAATTACGTGTAAGACCTTAAGTTACACGTAGCGCTTACGTGTAAATTTATATTGAATAACGATGCGTAATTACGCTCATGCGTAGTTTCGGCCCAGCACTGACTAAAGTGTCAGATGTGCAAGAAGGGTGATGGGGAACAGCTTGTTAATGATTGTTATCATTCAAAGCATTTATAGATGTACCAAACACAGGACCAATAAAGAGCTAATACTGCAGTTGAGGTAGGGCCCTACGGGGCCCCACTGGCCTTAGGGTCCCAGTGCAGTCGAGACCTCTGCATTCCCTATTTCTACGCCACTGTTTTTGTCGATATTTTGTATCCTGTCTGCCTTTTGAAGAAATTAAGATGGCTTTAGATTTTCTTCTTTCATATTGTTGTCATGGAATTGGCTGATCTGTACCATCACTAGTGAGATCACTGTAATTATGCGTTAACTTACGCAGTTACGCGTAAGGATACCGTAATGTAGGCGCTTACACTACGATGTTACGCGTAGTGCCGTAATACCCATTAATGCGTATTTTTTGACGCATACGGACGATGTGTACGCAATAGCCGTCAATGTGACAGCTATTGCGTACACATAATTCGTATGTGTCAAAATGTACGCTTATATACTGAAGGGCGGGAGAAGATACTATTGGTTGCTTAGGATGTTGACTGATTGGCTACTCTTAGAAAAGGGGAGTTTTTACGTTAGTAATTACGCGTAAAATTACGCGTAAGTCTTCGTAAAATTACGCATACCTAGCAATTACGGTAGACAGTGTAATTACGATACCACTTAACTCCTTACGCGTAAATAATTACGTGTAAGACTGTAAGTTACACGTAGCGCTTACGCGTAAATTTATATTGAATTACGATGCGTAATTACGCTCATGCGTAATTTCGGCCCAGCACTGCATACAAGGGGCCTGATGATGGAAAGGTGGCTCAATTTCCTCCCTCCTTCCCTATGCAAAGTCCCGAGCAGAGCGTAAATAAGAGGTTACTCACTTGGGTCTCGGCATTGCACTGATGAGATCTCCCTTAAATCAGGGGCACCTCTAGCTACTTAAAGAGGAACTCCAGTGAAAATCATGTAGTAAAAAAAGTGCTTCATTTTTTACCATACTTATGTATAAATGATTTAGTGAATGTTTGCTCATTGTAAAATCTTTCCTCTGCCCGATTTACATTCTGACATTTATTACATGGTGACATTTTTACTGTGGGCAGTTTATGTAGCTGCTCCTAGCTGTTTTGGCTGTTAGAGACAGCTGTAAACCGCTAATTCCTGTCTGTGAACCTTGTTAAATTGTAACAAACTGCCAAAAGTACCGCGGTACTCAGAGCTTCTTTTGGGAGGGGTTTCAGCACAAAATCAGTCATACAGCGCCCAGCGATGGTCTGTTTGTGAAAAGCATTATATTTCTCATGTAAAAGGGGGTATCAGCTACTGATTGGGATAAAGTTCAATTCTAGGTTGGAGTTTCTCTTTAACACTGAGAGTTCCTCTGGCTACCTAATACTAAGGGACACCTGTAGCTACCTATGACAGGCAAGGGAAGTATGGGAGAAGTGACAGCTGGGGGACAGCCAGCACACTTTCACTGCAGTTCGGTGGGGGTTTGTAGGTTCTCAGAGGGCGAAGTCTCGGCCTGCTTAAATCTGTGCCTATAGGCGCAAGTGATGTAAATCTGGGCCTGTTCAGTATACATATGCAAAATTCTCTTTTAGAGAGTAAAATGAATGCAGTCAGGAATGCTATAAATCTGTAAAGTCTAAAGACATAAGCTGAGATTACGAACCAACTCCTATGAAAGAAACCGTGTTAAATTATAGGCTGAACAGATTTATTATCTGTTGTCTTCAACTTGTTTTCTGGGAACAGTTATCTTTGTACTGTGATATCTACTTACCTGTCATTTAGTTAGTGTCATGGATTTTCTCTTTGATTTCCCAAGTCCGGAGTCTACATAAAGGAATAAAGTAAATACAAGGATATTGGAGAGAAGGTGGAATAAGTTAAAGAAAAAGAAAGGAGATAATTGCTGCTTGTCTGATTGCTTCTTGTCTAGTAGAATGTCTTTGTAAGGAAGTCCCTGGGAGCTCCAAATAGTAGGATTTCACAGTGTTCTGCCGGTGTTGGAATACAAATTAACCTTATTCCTTATCTAGGAGAAATGTCATGTTCTTTTCTGTTATTTGTAGCTGTGATGTTCACCAGGAATTGCCAGAAACGTCTGTCCAATCATTCAGAGTTGGTGAATGCAGATTCTGTGATTAGAATAGCCCAGTTCTTATTTGTTAAAATTACTGAATAGAGATGGCGCGAACCTCCGATTTTAGGTTCGTGAACTTCCGCCAAAGTTTGGTTCGCGCGAACTTTCGCGAACCGCAATAGACTTCAACGGGGAGGCGAACTTGGAAAACTAGAAAAAATTATGCTGGCCACAAAAGTGATCGAAAAGATGTTTCAAGGGGTCTAACACCTGGAGGGGGGCATGGCGGAGTGGGATACATGCCAAAAGTCCCGGGGAAAAATCTGGATTGGACGCAAAGCAGCGTTTTATGGGCAGAAATCACATTGAATGCTAAATTGCAGGCCTAAAGTGCTTTAAAACATCTTGAATGTGTATAAATCAATCAGATAGTGTAATTAGTGTACTGCTTCACACTGACACACCAAACTCACTGTGTAACGCACCGCAAACAGCTGTTTGTGTAGTGACGGCCGTGCTGGACTACTGCGCACCATGGCGAGATTGCTCTTCCTCACTCAGTGATGTCAGGTTAGGTAATGTCTGACTGCCTTATCAACTTTCCATGGTTCTTTCTCTACCATTGTTAAAGCTTACATCTATTTTCTTTTACATTACATTGCCTGCTTGCGTTTCAGTTCCTGCAACGAGAGTCTATTATGGAGGGCAAGTCTGCCATTGTGACCACGGGTAATGGCCGGGGAATCCTGGTTCTATTCCAGTCCGGAGTTGGAGCCTAATAAACGGCTACCACCACACATCCAAGGAAGGCGGCAGGCATGGCATGCACGTCCCAAGGTAGTGACCAAAAATAACAATACAGGAGGAGGACTTTCGAGGCCCTGCTGTGTATGTGAAATGAATCAACTTTAAATCCTTTAATGAGAATCTGTTATGGAGGGCAAGTCTGATGGTGCCTTCACTGCGATTCACCAGGTTGGTCTCCTCAAGGAGGCGAGAATCTTTTATGGAGGGCAAGTCTGCCATTGTGGGTGACCACAGGTAATGGCCGGGGAATCGTGGTTCTATTCCGGTCCGGAGTTGGAACCTAAGAAACGGCTACCACCACCACACACATCCAAGAAAGGCAGCAGGCATGGCATGCACGTCCCGAGGTAGTGACCAAAAATAACAATAAAGGACTAGGAGGAGGACTTTCGAGGCCCTGCTGTATTTGAAATGATTTAACTTTAAATCCTTTAATGAGAATCTGTTATGGCGGACAATGATGACAGCACTTGCCTTTCACGAGAATCTGTTCTGAAGTACAAGTCTGCCATTGTGACCAGTGGGTAATGGCCGGGGAATCAGGGTTCGATTCCGGTGCCGAAGTGGGAGACTGACACCCATGCTGCATAAGTAATGTACCTGCCCTGACTGTGCTTTGCAGACCAGGCATCTGTGGTCAGATGGACCCTTGACCCAGCGGAAGACAAACCAATTTGAACGCATTTTCCAAGAATGTGTTATGGAGGGCACATCTGCCATTCATTCAACTGTGTGAAACTTTTGATGGTACTTTCTCAGTACCATGGTGACTGACCAGGGGTAATGGCCGGGGAATCCTGGTTCGATTCCGGTCTGGAGTGGGAGCCTAAGAAACGGCTATCACCACCACAAATCCAAGGAAGGCAGCAGGCACGCTGTGGGTAAAGAAGCAGGAATGGCTACCACCACACATCCAAGGAAGGCAGCAGGCATGGCATGCACGTCCCGAGGTAGTGACCAAAGATAACAATACAGTAGGAGGACTTTCGAGGCCCTGCTGTGTATGTGAAATGAATTAACTTTAAATCCTTTAAAGAGTAACTGTCAGGCTGCAAAAGCTAATTTAAACCTCTACTCTCTTGTGTTAAACAGTTTAGAAGGAAGCCAAAAAGGCAATACTGAAGTTAAAAATCTCTCTTACTTTGATGCTTGCTTAATAGCAATCCTCTTTATTCCCAAGCTCCTAAGGTAGAGTGACCAGATTATTGTGAGTCCAACCTGTGAGGGTGGGCGCAGGGAGGGGTAGGGGGGGGGGGGGCGGCGAAAAGTGGGGAGGACTGAGGAGCGCACAGCGATGAGAACTGGGGGGGGGGGCCCTGCGCCGCAGTGAAACATGGGCGTGGTCATGACATTGTATGGGCGGAGCTAACGTAATGATGTAACAGCGAGGCATAAGAAAGCAGTGTTTATGCCATGATGTGGACAAACGAGACTTTGCATCATGGGTGTGCAGAAACTGTGTGATGCTAATAGTATACCGTAACCACAAAGCAGCAAACCTAGCCATCTATGACCATTAAATAATAAATGCAGTAACAGTTACCCCGGACACCAGAAACTAAATGCAATGGGCAACATGTCAGCACAAAATAAAAGCAATGCGGGCAACATGTCAGTATAAAATAAATGCAATGCGGGCAACATGTCAGCACAAAATAAACGCAATGCGGGCAACATGTCAGTATAAAAAAAATGCAATGCGGGCAAACATGTCAGTACAAAATAAACGCAATGCGGGCAAACATGTCAGTACAAAATAAACGCAATGCGGGCAAATATGTCAGTACAAAATAAACGCAATGCGGGCAACCATGTCAGTACAAAATAAAAACGCAATGCGGGCAACGTGTCAGTACAAAATAAAAACGCAATGTGGGTAAACATGTCAGTACAAAATAAACGCAATGTGGGCAACATATCAGTACAAAATAAACGCAATGCGGGCAAACATTTCACCAGAAAATTACTGCAATGCGGGCAAACATTTCACCAGAAAATTACTGCAATGCGGGCAAACATTTCACCAGAAAATTACTGCAATGCGGGCAAACATTTCACCAGAAAATTACTGCAATGCGGGCAAACATTTCCCCAGAAAAGAAACGCAATGCGGGCAAACATTTCCCCAGAAAAGAAACGCAATGCGGGCAAACATTTCCCCAGAAAAGAAACGCAATGCGGGCAAACATTTCCCCAGAAAAGAAACGCAATGCGGGCAAACATTTCCCCAGAAAAGAAACGCAATGCGGGCAAACATTTCACCAGAAAAGAAACGCAATGCGGGCAAACATTTCACCAGAAAAGAAACGCAATGCGGGCAAACATTTCACCAGAAAATTACTGCAATGCGGGCAAACATTTCCCCAGAAAAGAAACGCAATGCGGGCAAACATTTCCCCAGAAAAGAAACGCAATGCGGGCAAACATTTCCCCAGAAAAGAAATGCAACGCGGGCAAACATTTCACCAGAAAAGAAACGCGACGCGGGCAAACATTTCACCAGAAAAGAAACGCAATGCGGGCAAACATTTCACCAGAAAAGAAACGCAATGTGGGCAAACATTTCACCTGAAAAAGAAAGCATTTACCCACCTGGCAGAAGTCTCCGGCCTCTGGCGCGCTGCTCCCGGGACCATCTTGCTGCTGATCTTCTCTCCCGCGCTGACAGGGCTACGGCAAGATGGCGCCCAAAGCCCTGTACTGGAGACACAAATAGTCTCCAGTACAGGGCTTCGGCAGCCATCTTGCCGTAGCCCTGCTCGCCTGCCGGTGTCGGAACAGACACCGGAAGACGAGGCTGGAGCGGGGCTGCGGGCAATGAACTGGCACGGCATCTATAGACGCTGCCAGTTCATAAGAATAGAGTGGCCAGAGTCCTGAGGCCGGGACCAGGGGCAAACCCAGGATTTTCAAGGGGGGGGGGGGGATTCCTGAAAGGTCTCCCTCAGCCACGCAAAATACAGTTTAATAATATGGTAGGACATCATGCTGGGTACACACAATGCAATTTCCCACCCGACTGACAGGATCTGACGATTATTTCCTGTCCGATCTGCTCCCAATCGACAATGGGATAGATCAGGAGCTGTTTGGATACAGATAATGAGGACAGCTGACATTGGCAATGAAGGGTAAAGTGAAGCACTCACACAGCAGGGCACAGGGCTGTGCTCATACCTGACTCTGTTAAGTTCCCCAGAGCTACACCATGCTCTGTACACACGT
The DNA here is from genome assembly GCF_040937935.1 of Hyperolius riggenbachi. NCBI lineage: Eukaryota > Metazoa > Chordata > Amphibia > Anura > Hyperoliidae > Hyperolius > Hyperolius riggenbachi. The sequence goes on along the minus strand of NC_090648.1, from coordinate 374,153,492 downwards.
TGCTGCTAGATCCAAAGTCAGCTGTAGCATGAAAAGAAAAGAGGCAGTGCTGTGAGCTGCAGGATGCCTGCAGATATTCTGGTGTCTCAACTTGCGTTTGTCCCCAGACACTGCACCAGCCTTGGTCTGAGGGGGGATTCTGGGCACCTGTAATCCCCCCCTGCGTTTGCCAATGGGGACGTCCCGCTGCTGAAAGCGGGACGTTTCCTGGGACCTCATGCAGCCTGGGACAACGGACCCCGAATCTGGGACGTCTGGTCACTCTACCTAAGGAGGCCGGCAGGCTGCATAACAAATACTGCAGAGCATGCTGGGGCTGCTTCTTCTCCCTACTGCACTCCCTTGGTCCTCCCCTTCATTTCCCTAAGGCCCTAAGGCTGCTTTCACAGTGGGACGTTACAGGCTCACATTACAGCAGCTTGTAACTTGCAGCTCAACTCACAGCACTGAAAAATCAATGTGCTGTTCACAGTGCACATGTTCCGTTAGAGTATACTACATGAGTCCTCTATTGTTCCTAGCCACATGGCTAATTAATATTCACTGCACAGTAGTGTTGTCCGGATCATGAACGATTAGGATCTTAGATCCGGATCTTTTTTGTGAGTCGAATCATCCGAGATTCAGTTCACAGTGGATGTCTGGAAGAAACAGGAACTGCAACTTCTTTCACTCTACTGCAAATGATTCAAAGATTCGGTTCAAAGATCCGGATCTTTTCAATGATCCGATTCGTATCAGAGTGACAGACAATATGCCCCATTAGACCAGAGACTGGTGGGAATGTCTGAGGGCTGGAACTTAGGAGGGCTAAAGAATCATCAATCAGGAAGCAGTGTAAGAGAGGATATTACATCACAATTGGCTTCATACAAGACAGTCAAACATGGAGCCTGCCATGAGCTGTCAGGAGCATCAATCTCTGCAACTACTATATAAAAATTCTGTGAAATCCAAACGTGGACAATGAAATGCATATGTAATGTAAGTACAGCCAATATTTAGCTACTGATATGTGTTGTTTTTTTCTCTGAGACCCTATACCTAACAGCTCCTCTTTAATGAGAATCTGTTATGGAGGGCAAGTCTGATGGTGCCTTCACTGCGATTCACCAGGTTGGTCTTCTCCTTAAAGGGATACTGTAGGGGGGTCGGGGGAAAATGAGTTGAACTTACCCGGGGCTTCTAATGGTCCCCCGCAGACAACCTGTTCCCACGCAGCGACTCACCGATGCTCCGGCCCCGCCTCCGGTTCACTTCTAGAATTTCAGACTTGAAAGTCTGAAAACCACTGTGCCTGTGTTGCCATGTCCTCGCTCCCGCTGATGTCACCAGGAGTGTATAGCATAATTCCATTATGGTCTGTGCCTGCGCAGTACGCTCCTGGTGACATCAGCAGGATCGAGGACATGGCAACGCAGGCGCAGTGGTTTTCAGACTTTAAAGTCTGAAATTCTAGAAGTGAACTGGAGGCGGGGCCGGAGCATCGGTAAGTGGCTGCGCGGGCACAGGATGTCTGCGGGGGACCGTTAGAAGCCCCGGGTAACTTCAACTCATTTTCCCCCGACGCCCCCTACAGTATCCCTTTAAGGAGGCGAGAATCTTTTATGGAGGGCAAGTCTGCCATTGTGAGTGACCACAGGTAATGGCCGGGGAATCGTGGTTCTATTCCGGCCCGGAGTTGGAGCCTAAGAAACGGCTACCACCACACACATCCAAGGAAGGCAGCAGGCATGGCATGCATGTCCCAAGGTAGTGACCAAAAATAACAATACAGGAGGACTTTCGAGGGCTTGCTGTATTTGAAATCAATTAACTTTAAATCCTTTAACGAGAATCTGTTATGGTGGACAATGATGACACCACTTGCCACAACAGCTAGGTATATGCAGTGATGAGGTGGGTTCACTGAACACAACAGCTAGGTATATGCAGTGATGAGGTGGGTTCACTCAACAAAACAGCTAGGTATATGCAGTGATGAGGTGGGTTCACTCAACACAACAGCTTGGTATATGCAGTAATGGGTATTACAATGTGCAGCTGCCTATCACACACACAGGTAGTCGCTGAATGTGCTGGTCCGGGCAGTGGCACACACACAGTATGAATTACAAAAGCTGTCTATGCAACACAAGTGTCAGTTAGATCAGTGGGACACACAGAAAGAAAAATGGATCATAAGAACAAGATTAGCTCTCAAAAGAGCCGTTGTGGGGTGCTATTATAGCAATAAGAATTAGCCAGGCGCAAGCTAACCAGCCTATAACAGCCTAACTAATCTTTCCCTATGAGAGTCTGCCAGCAACTGTCCCTTCTCTCACTATTGCAGGCACACGAGTGAGTGTAATGGCGGAGCCTGCCTTATATAAGGGGGGGGGGAGTGGCTCCAGGAGTGAGTGTAGCCTGATTGGCTACAATGTGCCTGCTGATTGTGATGTAGAGGGTCAAAGTTGACCCTAATGGAGCATTATGGGGGCGAACCGAACTTTTGGGAAAGTTCGCAATCACATGCGAGCGTGAACCACCCAATGTTCGCCTGGAACCGGTCGTCGGCGAACCGTTCGGGACATCTCTATTACTGAATAGTCAGAACTGGGCTAAGCTGATCACATGACTAATATTGCACAGATATGATTGGTCAAAACCTTTGGCCAGTCGCATCTAACCAACTGTAGTGTGCATTTGTGTTATAAATCACAGTAACTTGAACTAAGTGATGGGTCACTGGAGGATAGTGATCCTTGAGTGGAAAATGGTGTCAGGGTTAAGGCCGGGGAAAGCACTTTGAAGAAATAAGGGTTAATATTCCACTACAGATACCTCTCACTAAGATCACACAAAATCAAAATATTGGAACCAAAAATCAATGTATCAACATGCAAAGCTCTCCAGATGCCTTTATTGGAATTGAGATGTCCAATTTACTTTGAGGACCACACACTGGAAACTGAATAGGCATAATGATGTTCATGATATTGGTTGCATGAAAATAATATTCTAGTGCTCTCAATAAAATAGCAGTACATTAAAGCAATTATGCTGGCCACAGCTTGCAGTTTATGAAATTGTGTTATTTTTCCCTGGTTGGCCGAGCAACATGGTCTACACCCTGCATGCATATAATTGAAATTGTGTAAAAAAGAGTGTTTGTATGTCTAGAGCTCTTAATGACATTTTTGATATGTCTATTATAAATCTGTACAGCAAACATTTGCCTTTCAGCATAATCCTTTCGGCTAACAGCAAAAATTACCCAACTATTGATGACAAACAGGACTGTGTGCAGAGCCAAGAAATTACAAGCAGATTTGGATTACATGAATCTTTAATAATGTTCCTGGATAAATACATGGGGATTTCAATATTGTTGGTTTACAATTGTTCAATGTTGTTTGAATATATTTACGTTTCGGTGGCAGAGTAGCGATGGGCAATGAGATGCAAATGATTCTAGCCTGCTATAGCCAGTGTATAATTAGGGTGCCAACAGTGCCATGCATAGCCGAACTGTGGTAGGAAGTAGCTTAACAGTGCATGAACTCCTGTTAGCAGTGGAGAGACTCAAAGTAGCGCATGGAGTTCGGCTGCTATGTAGCATGGACTCTGGATATCGGCAGGGGTAATTGATAGTGACCCTTTGGTTCAGCTATTATGTAACTGCAATCCAAATCATCACTAATGGTTTTAGGTCAAATGGGGGGGGGGGGGGGGTATGGGACATGGATAGTGCTAGGTGTAGGTAGAGTATGTCACTGTTAGGAGTAGGTAGGGGAGGATTAGTGGGATAGGTAAAGTGATAGTTGAATATCGGTATAGCATCAATATTCTGCTTTACCAATGTTGGTAATTTTGCCAATGTTCTAGCGGCATCACCCTGCACCCAAATTTGCGGACACCCTTTTTGAGTGTATGCATTAATAGGGGTCACCTGTTATTTCTTTTCATATAGTGCACTGCTTGTGGCAAGAACATTGTAGGAAAAAACTAAGAGCCGTGATGACTACTGGCTTGCTACCATGGTCAATCCCCATTAATAAGGCTGATTTTTCTTTCACAACAAACTGTCAAGATGCAACCATGCATTACTTACATCACACGATCCCATGAATATGTGGAGAAGCTGCTTTCAACATCTTAAGCATCCACAATCCCAACTATAATCCATGAGTAGCAGTCACCAACAGTACATAAACATGAGTATTGAGTACATGCCATCTATGCGTACCCTTGACTAAATGACATCAGAAGACTCGATGGATTGCAAATTAATCAGATGTTAAGTACGGTAGCCTAAAGTAGAGCTATATGTTTTGGAGGTTTTGCCATGCCTGGCTTCTCATGCATAGCTAAAAGGGGCCCTGACAGTAGTCATATAAAACGACAGGTTAAAATTAGTAGAAATTAAGTAGTTATCACATAACTTCTCCCCTTCCACATTTCACTCAAAGAACTAGCCTGCTGCCTTCTTTGCTAGTACTGACTAGCATGACAAATAAATCTATTTACTTGAGAATTAGATACACCTGTGGTTTTAACGTTATCTCTTTTCCTTCAAAGAAATTTTACATCTTGCCACTTGGAAAAAAAACGTTCTTTACAAACATTTTGTTAAAAATTGACTGCATGCTAGACCAACCAATTCAGACATCAAATGGTCAACTATGCCAAATCCATGTAGTGTCAGTTGAATATTGGAGCTGAATGTAATTGAGTCCTGTCTCCCATGTAACCACCTGGTTCACACTGCCTTAGCAATAGGCCTGCATTGGGGATTTAACAAAATTGTATATATTATGCTTCGTGTGGTTTGCCTTCTTAAAACAGAAGGAATTTACCATATTTCAGCTTTATGTGAGCATCTGTGGTTACCCACAATGCACCGCAACTGAATATGCAAATTATCTTCTTGCCTTCTTAAAACAGAAGGAATTTGCCATATAATTCAGCTTTAATTCAGTTGTGGTGCATTGTGGGTAACCACAGATGTTCACTTAAAGCTGCATTATGGCAAATTCCTTCTGTTTTAAGAAGGCAAACCACACTAACTATTGCTTTTTAATAGGAGGACTTTTTGGTCTTTTAGTGCCCTATACTTGTGGTTTTGGGTCACCCCGAGCTGCTTGTCTATATACGATAGAAAGTGTATTGGAATTGCTTATTGAAACAGTACTGACACTTCCATGGTTCACAGCTTAGATTTACAGTACAATTAATAATTTGGCCATTATGTTGTATAATTTACCGTAATTCATATTTCTCATTCATCTAAACTGTCTGCCGTAAAAAGAGATGTTTGATGAATACAGCTGACCTTATCAGAATCCGAATTGGTTTTATTGGCCAAGTAAGTTCGCACTTACGAGAAATATGACCTGGCAATTACTCAGAGAATATAGACAATCAAACTGTTTTATTCAAAAAATTTTGTTCTAAATTGTGAAAGTATTGAGGCTGTATTTATTTGAATACTAATATTAACAAATGATTATGAATAACACACCTTATTACTTTTTGTTATGTTAAATTGATAAAACACTATTGCTTTGTAACCTCTATATCCAAAAACAAGAATCTAAATACTAACTGTATTGCCAAGTTTCCAATTTTATAATGTATTTGTAATTGTCTTAAATAGCTTCACGTGTTGTACTGGAAATGGAGCAGGTATTTTTTTTTCAATTTTACATGCCTGTGATCATTATGATAAAGGACATCCTAAATCCTTTAGGATTAGGTGCACTTATAGTGATCTCCTTTCAGGTTCCAGTTGGTAACTACAAAATAAATTCTGCCACGATATTTACATTTTCTGTAGGGATATCACGCTGATACGTGTTGAGGTAACGTACAAGTGTATACACAAACAGTAGTACGTAAAGTGTAGTCAGGATCAGGCCGTAGTCGTACACAAAGTCAGAGGTATCGAGGTACAGAGTAGCAAGGCAATATTGTAGTCAATAAACAGGCAGGGTCATACACATAAGTCAGATGTCAGTCGTATTGTAAGGGTCAAGCAATAACGAAGTCAGGGACAGGCCGAGTCGAACATGTGTATCAGATGGCAGTGGTACAGAAGGACAAGACAAGAGCGAGGTGAAGAGGCAGGCAAGAGGTTGGTACACCGATAAATATACAATAAGATGTTACTTCAAAATATTACGATAATATATAATATAATTACAAAAAGCAAGACTGACTAACTAGAGTACATATATATCTTGTGCATCTACACAATATATTAATGTAGCTCTTGAAACTCACTGACTAGGCCAAGAACCAGCGAACTGATTAGTATCAAGGCCAATGAGGAAGTGAATACTCTGGCCTTAAATATCCAGGAGGCAGAGCACAAGCCCAGCCCCCAGAAATGACAGCACCTCCTGAAAAAAGGTGTCAGCTGATGACATCACCACTGACACCCCATCAGACACGCCTCCTCAGCCTATAAAGACAGCTCTGAGCTGCGCGCGTCCTGCCAGAACCAAAACGCCGACCCACATCTATAGGGGAGCCGGGAATGCCATCATTCTGATTAACGTCTACAGGGAAGCCGGGGATTCCTTTGATCAAAGAGGAAGAGGAAGCCTCCTCCAGCTGCTCCAAACTATCAGAGCAGTTTGCAGAGACCACACAAGGTAAGTTTGTTACAAGGGATCTTTCAATTCCTTGTGCCAACAAAAACATTTTTTTTATTGGTCAGAAATAGTTCTTGGTTGTACAGCTGCTTGAGGGCAGATATACAGTAGATGATTAGTAGATTAACTGTGTTTAACTACTTCGGTACCGTCAGTGGAAGCAGCTCTCAGTATCGGAGTATATTTTTTGCCTTTGGGAGTGTGACGCTTCCACAGCTTATAATTCTTTTGTACTTTGGCCAATCTTGGTATTTTTTTTTTTTCAGGACAAAGAGCTTTTTTTTCTAATGTTTAACATTTAATCCCACACATGACAAAAATAATGCAAAAAATTAAGTACATTTTTTTCACTTTGATGTAACAAAAACATTTTAAAAGGAGATTCAACATGTATTTTTTCCTAAAATCATTTTGTCAATGTCTGGAGTGTAGAAACACAACAAACGTGTGTATTTATTTTCAATTTGAAATTACTGGATGTCACAGGAAAAATTGTATGTGTTTGGGTTTCTGAAGACTAAAAAAATGTAAAGCACGGTTTTTTTTTTTTGTCTTTTTTTTTTTTTTTTTCTTTTGCAGGGCAAAAAAAGGTACAAGACCATTGAAAATTCCCACAAATGACCCCATCTAAAAAAATAGACTCCCCAGTTTATTCAACAAGGGGTATAGTTGGGGATTTTGCCATCTGGTCTTTTTACCATTTTGATTAGAAGAAATGGGTAAAATGTAAAGACAATTTTTTTCTACAAACATGCTACTTTGAGAGCACATAATTTCTACATGCTTTTTACAGGCCACAAAATATAACCTAAAACATATTCATAAACTTCTCCCATGGATGGGGGTATCAAATATTAATGCCACAGCCACATTGTTAGTGAACTGAGGGACCAGAACCAACTAAGTGTATTTTGCATTTTTATGAACTGAAAATTCAAAGCAGAATGTTTTGCACCATACTTCATTCATAGCAGTGCAAAAGGAACAAGACCCCTGAATATCCCCTAAAATGACCCCATCTAGAAAACTGGACACCCTCCAATCTATTCAACAAGAGGTATAATTAGGGATTTGACCCTCTGTTCTTTCTTGATTTTGACTGAAAGAATGGGGTGAAATTTAAAAATTCATTATTTTCTACAAACCTGCTTATTTGAAAGGACATAATGCTCACATGCCTTTTGCAGGTAACAAATTACATCCCAAAACCTATTCACCAACTTATCATGTATATGGAGATGCCAAATACTGATGCCTCGGTCACATTGTCAGAGAACTAGCTGGCCCAGAATCAAATGAGTGCATTTTTATTGACTGAAAATCCAAAGCACCTTACTTGCACTATACTTCATTTATTGCATTGCAGAAGGCCCCAAACCCCTGAATAACCCTTAAAATTACCCCATCTAGAAAAGTAGACTACCCCAATGTATTTCGTAAGGAATACAATTAAGGAGTATAATAACATATACTACCTATATACATGCTACACCAGCGATTTTCAACCGAGGTTCCGCGGAACCCTGGGGTTCCGTGAGAGTTCCCCAGGGGTTCCGCAGAATTTTCTCTCTTCTACAGGACAAATCGGTCCTGCTTTCCCCTTCCGCGGGATAAAATAGTCCCACTCGTCCTCTGATGCAACCGGCGCATTGATTCAATCCGCGGTGCATCACGCTGCTCTCTTATAGGGCAGTTTTCGCGCCATTCAGTGTTCTGTACGAGAGCGAGCGTGATGGACGTTGGGAGGCAACAGCGATTAAGATGGCAGTGACCGGAGACAAGACAGCAGCGAGTGGAGAGGAATCAGGGAGAGAGGCAGTCACCGGGTGAGTATGGCTTTCACTGTAGTCGTAGGTTGAGGCTGCACGGGACTCCAGGGGCAGTTTGTTACTTCCCCCCCACACACTGACACCTCCTATTCCTGCCTACCTTTACTGGAAACACCTATGCCATCCTACCTATGGGAACACATGTCTGGCTACCTTTACTGGGGGCCCCCTATTCCTGCCTACCTATACTGCTAACCCCTATGCCTAGTTATCTACACTGCGGGCCCCTATTCCTGCCTGCCTATACTGGGAACACCTATGTCTGTACCTATACTGTAACCCCTATGCCTAGTTACCTATACTGCGGGCCCCTATTCCTGCCTACCTATACTGGTAACCCCTATGCCTAGTTATCTATACTGGGTGGCCCTATTCCTGCCTGCCTATACTGGGAACACCTATGTCTGTACCTATACTGGTAACCCCTATGCCTAGTTACCTATACTGCGGACCCCTATTCCTGCCTACCTATACTGGTAACCCCTATGCCTAGTTATCTATACTGAGTGGCCCTATTCCTGCCTGCCTATACTGGGAACACCTATATCTGTACCTATACTGGTAACCCCTATGCCTATTTACCTATACTGGGGGCCCCTATTCCTGCCTACCTATACTGGTAACCCCTATGCCTAGTTACCTATACTGGGGGCCCTATTCCTACCTACCTATACTGGGAACATCTGTCTGCTTACCTATACTTGGAATACTTATGTCTGGTTACCTTTACTGGGGGCTCCTATTCCTGCCTACCTATACTGGTAACACCTATGCCTGGTTACCTGTACTGGGGGTCCCTATTCCTACCTACTTATACTGGGAACACCTATGTCTGGTTACCTATACTGGGGGGGGGTCTGTTCTTTGGTGCAATTTCTATGTTGCGTAATATGTTGGTGCTTTATAAATACAATAAATAATAATAATAATAATAATAATAATGTGGGTGATTGGTACATTGTATATGGGTGTGATTAATGCATTTATGTGAGCTGATTACTGCATTTGCTATGGTAGTAGATTGGTGCATTTTATATGTTGGGTGATTGGCGATGGCGATATTTCTTGGCATCATTTTCATGCAGGGGTTCCCTGAGAGTTAAAAAAAAGTGTAAAGGTTCCTCGGCAGTGGTGCTCAGCAGAGCTCGAATATTCGAGTAGCTCGAATATTCGAGCTCTTTTTCAGCTATTCGAGCTCGGTATTCGAGCTCCGAATAGCTGGAGCTATTCGAATGGGCTATCCGAGTACACTCGAATAGCCCATTCACTATTCGAGCTATTCGAGCAACCCGGCGCTATTCGAGCTCGGTACCGAGCTCGAATAGCGTCATAGCCCAGATTGATGTCCTTAGAGCCAATCAGAGGGCTCCCAGGCCCTCTGACGGCAGCCAATCACAGAGGGGGACCCTGGCCAGCCCCTACCCTATAAATAGCGGCCGCCATGTTCCGTTTCTCCATGCTTGCCTGAGACTTGTACAGAGAGAGAGTTGCTCCTTTGTGCTTTGGCTTAGCAAGTGCTCTATTGTGATCATTTACCTAGCGTTTTTGCTCACCTACACCTGCCATATACACCTATATTGTTGTTAGTTAGATAGACATTGTATTTTAGTTAGTAGCTTGTGTGTTACATTAGAGACAGGCAGCTGCTGCAAGCTTACAGGTTTAGGCCTCAGGGGGGGCCTTGCCTCTGTGGGCAGCTGTCCTCTGTTTATTTCTCTCATCTATACCAGTATTTCTGCTGTCCTTTACTAATAGTATTGTAGTTATACTGTACTAGGAGTAGGACACTCACTGACTGTCACTGTTTATAGGCTACTAGCTAGCTCCTGCGTGTGTGCACTCACTCACTGTCTGTGTGTACACACACTCTATTTCCTTCTGATTACTGATAGATTATTGTTAGTTAGTTGTACTTACTTACTACTTACTCTTACTGTACCCGTAGGGACACTCACTGTCACTGTTCATATAGGCTACTAGCTCCTGCGTGTGCGCACTGCACTCACTGTCTGAGTGTACACACACAACACACACTCTATTTCCTTCTGATCGCTGATTGATTATCGTAATTAGTTAGTTCTACTTACTGTTACTACTTACTCTTACTGTACTAGGAGTCTAGGACACTCAGTCACTGTCCATAGGCTACTAGCTCCTGCGTGCGTGCACTCACTGTCTGAGTGTACACACACCCACACTCCATTTCCTTCTGATCGCTGATTGATTATCGTAATTAGTTAGTTGTACTTACTGTTACTACTTACTCTTACTGTACTAGGAGTCTAGGACACTCAGTCACTGTCCATAGGCTACTAGCTCCTGCGTGCGGTCACTCACTGTCTGAGTGTACACACACCACCCACACTCTATTTCCTTCTGATCGCTGATTGATTATTGTAATTAGTTAGTTCTACTTACTGTTACTACTTACTCTTACTGTACTAGGAGTCTAGGACACTCAGTCACTGTGTTCATAGGCTACTAGCTCCTGCGTGCGTGCACTCACTGTCTGAGTGTACACACACCCACACTCCATTTCCTTCTGATCGCTGATTGATTATTGTAATTAGTTAGTTCTACTTACTGTTACTACTTACTCTTACTGTACTAGGAGTCTAGGACACTCAGTCACTGTGTTCATAGGCTACTAGCTCCTGCGTGCGTGCACTCACTGTCTGAGTGTACACACACCCACACTCCATTTCCTTCTGGTCGCTGATTGATTATTGTAATTAGTTAGTTCTACTTACTGTTACTACTTACTCTTACTGTACTAGGAGTCTAGGACACTCAGTCACTGTGTTCATAGGCTACTAGCTCCTGCGTGCGTGCACTCACTGTCTGAGTGTACACACACCCACACTCCATTTCCTTCTGATCGCTGATTGATTATTGTAATTAGTTAGTTCTACTTACTGTTACTACTTACTCTTACTGTACTAGGAGTCTAGGACACTCAGTCACTGTGTTCATAGGCTACTAGCTCCTGCGTGCGTGCACTCACTGTCTGAGTGTACACACACCCACACTCCATTTCCTTCTGATCGCTGATTGATTATTGTAATTAGTTAGTTCTACTTACTGTTACTACTTACTCTTACTGTACTAGGAGTCTAGGACACTCAGTCACTGTGTTCATAGGCTACTAGCTCCTGCGTGCGTGCACTCACTGTCTGAGTGTACACACACCCACACTCCATTTCCTTCTGATCGCTGATTGATTATTGTAATTAGTTAGTTCTACTTACTGTTACTACTTACTCTTACTGTACTAGGAGTCTAGGACACTCAGTCACTGTGTTCATAGGCTACTAGCTCCTGCGTGCGTGCACTCACTGTCTGAGTGTACACACACCCACACTCCATTTCCTTCTGATCGCTGATTGATTATTGTAATTAGTTAGTTCTACTTACTGTTACTACTTACTCTTACTGTACTAGGAGTCTAGGACACTCAGTCACTGTGTTCATAGGCTACTAGCTCCTGCGTGCGTGCACTCACTGTCTGAGTGTACACACACCCACACTCCATTTCCTTCTGATCGCTGATTGATTATTGTAATTAGTTAGTTCTACTTACTGTTACTACTTACTCTTACTGTACTAGGAGTCTAGGACACTCAGTCACTGTGTTCATAGGCTACTAGCTCCTGCGTGCGTGCACTCACTGTCTGAGTGTACACACACCCACACTCCATTTCCTTCTGATCGCTGATTGATTATTGTAATTAGTTAGTTCTACTTACTGTTACTACTTACTCTTACTGTACTAGGAGTCTAGGACACTCAGTCACTGTGTTCATAGGCTACTAGCTCCTGCGTGCGTGCACTCACTGTCTGAGTGTACACACACCCACACTCCATTTCCTTCTGATCGCTGATTGATTATCGTAATTAGTTAGTTCTACTTACTGTTACTACTTACTCTTACTGTACTAGGAGTCTAGGACACTCAGTCACTGTGTTCATAGGCTACTAGCTCCTGCGTGCGTGCACTCACTGTCTGAGTGTACACACACAACACACACTCTATTTCCTTCTGATCGCTGATTGATTATCGTAATTAGTTAGTTCTACTTACTGTTACTACTTACTCTTACTGTACTAGGAGTCTAGGACACTCAGTCACTGTCCATAGGCTACTAGCTCCTGCGTGCGTGCACTCACTGTCTGAGTGTACACACACCCACACTCCATTTCCTTCTGATCGCTGATTGATTATCGTAATTAGTTAGTTGTACTTACTGTTACTACTTACTCTTACTGTACTAGGAGTCTAGGACACTCAGTCACTGTCCATAGGCTACTAGCTCCTGCGTGCGGTCACTCACTGTCTGAGTGTACACACACCACCCACACTCCATTTCCTTCTGATCGCTGATTGATTATTGTAATTAGTTAGTTCTACTTACTGTTACTACTTACTCTTACTGTACTAGGAGTCTAGGACACTCAGTCACTGTGTTCATAGGCTACTAGCTCCTGCGTGCGTGCACTCACTGTCTGAGTGTACACACACAACACACACTCTATTTCCTTCTGATCGCTGATTGATTATCGTAATTAGTTAGTTCTACTTACTGTTACTACTTACTCTTACTGTACTAGGAGTCTAGGACACTCAGTCACTGTCCATAGGCTACTAGCTCCTGCGTGCGTGCACTCACTGTCTGAGTGTACACACACTAAATTTACTTGTGATTACTACTGATTATTGTAACTGCTAGTTGTACTTCCTGACTGTTACTACTTACTTACTGTACTAGGGGACACTCACTCAGTCACCTCACCAACCAACCCACTCCATTAAAGTACCCCACTTTTCACCCGCCCTTTTACAAAACTTTTGTCTATACGCCCAAAACATTTAAGATGTCTGGAAGTGGCAGCCAGCGCGGTTTGGGCAAGGGGAAGGGCAGCAAGGGAATCAGGAGGAGAGGGAGCAGCATTGTGGCAAGCCGCGGCCGCGGGCGCGCCACCATGCACAGTTCCGCAGCAGCAGCAGCAGCGTCAGTGGCTAACATTCCTCCCATAGCCACTGGCCGTAGACGCCTTGGGCGCCGCCCAGCAGGAGCATCTGCAACTCACGCTGCAGAGACACAGCAGCAGCAGCGTGTAGCACCTGCTCCCATTTTCCTCCAGCCGGGTCGGAAACGTCCCATTGAGGAAAAGGATGCAGACACTGTGGTGCAACTCATGACGGAGGATGAGCAGCCCGCCATCAGCTCTGCATCCGAGGCCTCCACCCTCACCACCACCACCACCACCCCTGTTCGCAGCAGCCGCCCAGCAGGGCCTGGGGAGGAGGCCAGTTCACCGTCAGTTGGCGACCTGTCATTCAGCAGTCTTTTGACCCCAGGAATCATGAGTCAATTGTCTGCTGTTGTTGGCGATTTTGAGGAGGAGATGCTGATGGGCACTTTGGGGGATGAGGGATTGGACAGCAAGACTGTGGCGACAGTCAAGCAGCCCATCCATGCATCAGGAGAGGAGTTTGGGGGGTCCTCATCCCAGCAGGACATGTTTCAGGAGGGGGAGGATGATGATGACCCGGTGACAGACAGAGACTGGGTGCCACCACCTCCAGGGGATGTCGTCCTCAGCAGCTCTGAGGAGGAGGAGGAGGATGCTCTTGTGGGCCTTGCAAGGAGGCGCATCATTGCAAGCATTGGCAACAGCAGTAGGCAGGTCCCACAGCCTGCTGGTGTCTCAGGCTCAGCAGCAGCAGCAGCAGCATCTGCCAGTACCACCACCAGCCGCACCCAAGCCCCCCAAGCCCCCCCCCCAACCACCACAGGGAGACAGGCAGCAGCGCTTCCATGCCGTAGGGGGATGTTTAAGTCACCAATCTGGCGATATTTCACCATGCCCACTGTGTACAGCAAGTACGCCACTTGCAACCACTGTCAGCGGAAGTTGAGCAGAGGTGCAGACCCCTTAAAGTTCTGCACCAGCTCGCTCATCAACCACCTTGCGGCTAAACATTTCCACCAGCATGAGGAGTTCCAGAGGCTGAAGGCATCTGGTGCTGGCAGTGGCACCACACCCATCACTGCACAGCCTTCAGCAGCAGCAGCAGCAACAGCAGCCACCCGCCCTCCTGCTCCTCCAGCAGCACCAGCAGGAGTGCGGAAACGCACTGCTCCTCCCCCCTCTGCAACTCCTGCCGCCGACACTGAGGCCTGTTCTGGCAGCCAGTCCTCAGTGGCCTCCTCTGCTGTGTCTGCTGATTCCCATGTCAGCAAAAGGCCATGCCAGAGCCTTTTGAGCGAGTCCTTCCAGGGGGTGGTTAGGGCTCTGCCTCCCAGCAGCCGTCGCGTGCGGCAGCTGAACGGCTTGCTGGCACGGGCCATGTGCTCCCAACTCCTGCCGTACACGCTCGTGCAGGAGGGGAGCGACATTCGTGCGCTGCTTGCTTGCGCAGCCCCAGACTGGCAGCTCCCCAGCAGACACTTCTTTGCCCGCAAGGCCATTCCTGCACTGCACCGCTTTGTGATGGCCAATGTGGAGCGAGGGCTGGAGCACGCGGTTGGTGAAAGGGTCCACGTCACCATGGACTCCTGGAGCAGCCGCTTCGGGACAGGCCGCTACCTGTCCTTCACTGTCCACTGGGTCAGCTTGGTGGAAGGGGGTGAGGATGGGAGAGCAGCAGTGGGCACAGCAGCAGCAGCAACACAGTGGGTGGTGCCACCCCGCAGGGTCAGGGGAACTGCAGCAGGTTCCTCCGATCCTCTGCCATCCTCCGGCACACCTGGCCAAACCCCCCGCCTCAGCAGCAGCGTGAAGGCCCGCCACTGCCAAGCGCTGCTGCACTTGGTCAGCCTTGGGAAGACCAAGCTGACGGCAACCCATGTGTTGGCCAAACTCCAGGAGCAGGAGAGGATTTGGCTGACCCCCAGAGGCCTCAGAGTCGGAGAGGTGGTGGCCGACAATGGGGCCAATCTGGTTGCCGCAATAGACAGGGGAAACCTGACCCACATCCCCTGTCTTGCCCACGTGCTGAACCTGGTGGTGCAGAAGTTCCTGCGCACCTACCAGGGGATGGGCGAACTGCTGGAAACGGCAAGGAATGTTGTGCGTCACTTCCGGCGCTCGGCTGCAGCCTGTGCGAGCCTGGAAGACGTGCAAAAGGAGCTGGATCTGCCACGCCATCGGCTGATCCTTGACGTTCCGACTCGCTGGAACTCCACCCTGGCGATGTTGGAGCGTCTGGTTGAACAGAGGCACGCTGTCAAACAGTACCTTGCCCTGGCCACTGTTTCCGCAGCTCAGAGAAGGGACAAGACCAGCAACATCCCGTCCATCGTCCCCGATGATGACTGGAGGCACATGCAGCAGGTGTGCTTTGTGCTGGCTCCCTTCCTGCAGGCCACAAACATGGTGAGCAGGGACCATGCTATGGTCTGCGAGTGGGTGCCCCTGGTTTCTCTGCTGAACAGGGCCCTCGATGCTTTGCTGGAACAGGGAGCGGCAGCCTTGGACCAGCAGGAGCGGCAACCAGCTGCGCAGTCCACCTCTGAGGGGGAGGAGGAGGAGGACTTGGTGGAGGTCCCTGACCTGGCTGCTGATGAGGGGGATCAGCACAGCGCAGCTGAGTTGGTGCGGGGGTGGAGAGAGGATGAGGCGGCAGAGGAGGAGGATGAGGACAGCACTGACGTCGATGTGCCAGCAGACGTGGCCCGCCTCTTCCCAATGGCAGCGCACATGCTGACGTGCCTGCGCAGGGACCCCAGGGTGATCCAGATGAAGCAGAGGGAGGACATCTGGATCAGCATGATGTTGGACCCACGCCTCAAGGGGAAGTTGAGCCAGTTCCTGCCGCCTGCAGGAGGAGACCCAGCGCAACAAATAAGGAGCTTGCAGCAGGCCCTTGTTGAGCGCTTGGAGGAAGCCTTCCCCCAGCCTTCCACCCCCACTGTCCAGCAGCGAGCACAGAGGCAGCAGCAGGTGCCTGCATCCAGCAGCAGCAAGCGCCCCACAGACCTGCTGTCTCTCAGCCACGAGCTCTACAGGACTGTAGAGGCTCCGGCAGCAGTGACTAGAGAGGAGATGCATGCAGCAGCATCCTCCTCCGGTCACAGCCAGCGCCTGACCCGCATGGTGGCTGACTACATGGGGTCGTACAGCGGGCTTGACAGCGATGCCCCTGTTGATCCCATGGAGTATTGGGTCAAGCGCATGGAGATCTGGAGCGAGCTGGCGCAGTACGCCCTGGAAGTGCTGTCCTGCCCCCCTTCCAGCGTGCTGTCCGAGCGCTGCTTCAGTGCAGCTGGTGGCGTGGTCACCGAGAAACGCTCACGTCTGTCTCACAAGTCTGTGGACAGACTGACGTTTCTCAAGATGAACCAGGCGTGGGTGGAAGGCGAGTTCCTGGCCCCTGTTGTCGGCGAGAGGGGGACATGAACTGGCTGCCGGAACCATCGTTAATGTGCCTTACCACCCTTTACCACCTCCTGGCTCCTGCTCACTAAGCCAGCCTGGTTCACTTTGACTATTACGTCGCCTGCAGCCACACATTTTACACCTACAGTGGGCTGCTGTGTACTGCCCTTCTGCTGTCTGTCTGTGTTTCCCACTGCCAGGGTACACAGAATTACCTTCTTCTGCTGCCACTCTGCCACCAGCTATTACGTCAAACAATAGCTATATTGGTTGCAAAACCAAAAACCAAAAAACCATAAAAAAAAAAAAGGTTTAATTTTTCTGAGGTGCCCGGGTTGAAAACTGTGTTGTCCCAGTTGTGTATTGGACACAATGTGGGCTGCACGACCGCTGTCTGGGACCTCCTGTTGTGTTTATTTACAGCCCTGGTATCACCGCTAGGTACCAGGGCTATTATGTCACGCTGCCTACCTGCTGCCACACTCACACTACTCCTCCATACCTCCTCCTGCTGCTGCTGCTGCTGTCTGTCTGTGTTTCCCACTGCCAGGGTACACTACACAGATGATTTACCTTCTGCTGCCACTCTGCCACCAGCTATTACGTCAAACAATAGCTGCTCACATTACTCCTCCATTCCTCCTGCTGCTGTTGCTGTCTGTCTGTGTTTCCCACTGCCAGGGTACACAGAATTACCTTCTGCTGCCACTCTGCCACCAGCTATTACGTCAAACAATAGCTATATTGGTTGCAAAACCAAAACCAAACAAACCATTAAAAAAAAAAAAAAAGGTTTAATTTTTCTGAGGTGCCCGGGTTGAAAACTGTGTTGTCCCAGTTGTGTATTGGACACAATGTGGGCTGCACGACCGCTGTCTGGGACCTCCTGTTGTGTTTATTTACAGCCCTGGTATCACCGCTAGGTACCAGGGCTATTATGTCACGCTGCCTACCTGCTGCCACACTCACACTACTCCTCCATACCTCCTCCTGCTGCTGCTGCTGCTGTCTGTCTGTGTTTCCCACTGCCAGGGTACACTACACAGATGATTTACCTTCTGCTGCCACTCTGCCACCAGCTATTACGTCAAACAATAGCTGCTCACATTACTCCTCCATTCCTCCTGCTGCTGTTGCTGTCTGTCTGTGTTTCCCACTGCCAGGGTACACAGAATTACCTTCTGCTGCCACTCTGCCACCAGCTATTACGTCAAACAATAGCTATATTGGTTGCAAAACCAAAACCAAACAAACCATTAAAAAAAAAAAAAAAGGTTTAATTTTTCTGAGGTGCCCGGGTTGAAAACTGTGTTGTCCCAGTTGTGTATTGGACACAATGTGGGCTGCACGACCGCTGTCTGGGACCTCCTGTTGTGTTTATTTACAGCCCTGGTATCACCGCTAGGTACCAGGGCTATTATGTCACGCTGCCTACCTGCTGCCACACTCACACTGCTCCTCCATACCTCCTCCTGCTGCTGCTGCTGCTGTCTGTCTGTGTTTCCCACTGCCAGGGTACACAGATGATTTACCTTCTGCTGCCACTCTGCCACCAGCTATTACGTCAAACAATAGCTGCTCGCCTACTCCTCCATTCCTCCTCCTGCTGCTGCTGTCTGTCTGTGTTTCCCACTGCCAGGGTACACAGAATTACCTTCTGCTGCCACTCTGCCACCAGCTATTACGTCAAACAATAGCTATATTGGTTGCAAAACCAAAACCAAACAAACCATTAAAAAAAAAAAAAAAGGTTTAATTTTTCTGAGGTGCCCGGGTTGAAAACTGTGTTGTCCCAGTTGTGTATTGGACACAATGTGGGCTGCACGACCGCTGTCTGGGACCTCCTGTTGTGTTTATTTACAGCCCTGGTATCACCGCTAGGTACCAGGGCTATTATGTCACGGCGAGCTGCCTGCCTCATTGACTGCCTGCTGCCACACACTCATCCTCCTCCTCCTGCTGCTGAATTTACCTCCTGCTGTCTTTGTGTTTCCACTGCCAGGGAGCACATACAATGGCGCTTCCAACATGCGTGCGCCCACCAGCTATTTGTTACGCTCAAAAATAGCTGCATTTCTTTAAAAAAAAATTGAAAAGAGAAATACGTGAAGAAGAAGAAGACGATATTGAAAAAGAAGGAGAAGGAGAAGATGAAGATGAAGAAGAAGATGAAGAAGATGATGAAGAAGAAGATGAAAAAGAAGAAGAAGATGAAGAAGATGAAGAAGATGAAGAAGAAGAAGATGAAGAAGAAGAAGAAGATGAAGAAGAAGATGAAGAAGAAGAAGAAGAAGATGAAGAAGAAGAAGAAGAAGATGAAGAAGATGATGAAGAAGATGAAGAAGATGATGAAGAAGATGAAGAAGAAGAAGAAGAAGAAGAAGATGATGAAGAAGAAGAAGAAGAAGAAGATGAAGATGAAGATGAAGAAGAAGAAGATGAAAAAGAAGAAGAAGATGAAGAAGATGAAGAAGATGAAGAAGAAGAAGATGAAGAAGAAGAAGAAGATGAAGAAGAAGATGAAGAAGAAGAAGAAGAAGATGAAGAAGAAGAAGAAGAAGATGAAGAAGATGATGAAGAAGATGAAGAAGATGATGAAGAAGATGAAGAAGAAGAAGAAGAAGATGATGAAGAAGAAGAAGAAGAAGAAGATGAAGATGAAGATGAAGAAGAAGATGATGAAGAAGAAGAAGATGAAGAAGATGAAGAAGATGAAGATGAAGAAGAAGAAGAAGATGAAGATGAAGAAGAAGAAGATGAAGAAGAAGAAGATGAAGAAGATGAAGATGGAGAAGAAGAAGAAGATGAAGATGAAGAAGAAGAAGAAGATGAAGAAGATGAAGATGAAGATGAAGAAGAAGAAGATGAAGAAGAAGAAGATGAAGAAGATGAAGATGAAGAAGAAGAAGAAGATGAAGATGAAGAAGAAGAAGAAGATGAAGAAGATGAAGAAGAAGAAGATGATGAAGAAGACAATATAGAAGAAGAAGAAGAAGATATAGAAGAAGAAGATCGAGAAGAAGAAGAAAGATAAAGAAGAAGAAGAACAAGTATATACAGTAACACTACTGAACAAAATTAAGGACACAACTTCTCTTTCCACATTTTTTTTTAAAGGAACATCCCCACATAATCACTTGCTGTTGTTACTTGGAAAAAAAGATGTTTCTTGCATCATTCACCCTCAAAACAAGTGTTGGAAGCTATTTAAGGCCAATTCGAATAGTCAGCTCGAATAGTGAGCTCGAATACCGACTCGAATAGTGAGCTCGAAGTCCGAGGTCGAATCGAATAGTAAAAATTATTCGACTCGAATATTCGACTGACCTCGAATAATTTACTATTCGAATTCGACCAAACTCGAATTTTAAAAAGGGGTATTTGAGCATCACTATTCCTCGGCCCAAAAAAGGTTGAGAAAGGCTGTGCTACACTATAGTGTATACCTGATCTGGCACCTCCATTACTGTGAACCCATGCCATGCATTTGAGTGAACCTAACTTGCCTAATCTCCATACTTCATCCAGTGACTGACTAAGCATTACCTTGTACTAATACTGTGCTGTGTGATCTGGTTTTCTTGTATTCCTGTATTGTCATATTGCTGTATGTCACCCCTAAATATTGTCTGTAACCTAAATTAATGTTCAGCGCTGCGTAATATGTTGGCGCTTTATAAATACAATAAATAATAATAATAATAATGTATAATCACTCTACAGCATGTAATACCTAAATATTACTCGTACTTTATACTACCTAAAAACGATGTATAATCACACTATACTGTAAACTAACTATATATATATATATATATATATATATATATATATATATATATATATATATATATATATTTTATGCTATACTAAATACTATCTACCAAATGTACTATATAAACATTATACTAGATACTATGTATAATCACGTGTACCTATATACTATATATATATATGCTAAACTACCTAAATACTACGTATAATCATGTTACACTATACCGGGGGTCAGTAACCTTTTTGGCTGAGAGAGCCATAAATGCCACATGTTTTCAAATGTAATTCCGCGAGAGCCATACAATAGGTTTCGGTCTGGGACAGTAGGGCTCATGTCCCTGTTGCCATGGTGATGTGTATATAGTTGATCCACCGGGCAGCGGACGTGTAAGACATCAGCAATTTCCCAGAGAGCCAGACAGGAGAGGTACCGACTACCAGCTTGTACAATTAGCTCACTGACTTGGGGGTTGATTCACTTTGTAGGATGAGATCCCTGCACTTTGGCCCAATAGGCTGCCTGTCAAGTCACTGGACCTGACGGCCCAGAGTGGGTCAAATGGAGTAGTCGTTAGTTTTGGGGGGAGCGTGAGTTTTGTTAGTAGTGCAGGCACTACTTTGAAAATTTTACTTGTGCTGCCACACTAAGCTGCGCTGCTTGAGCAGTGTAGCTTAGTGAATCGACCCCTACTGATTTGTATGTGAGCCAGATGTAGCCATCAAAAGAGCCACATCTGGCTCCCGAGCCATAGGTTCCCTACCCCTGCACTATACCCCAACTATATACCAATATACTATTTATACGCTATAGTATATACTACCTACATGCTACATACAATCACGCTACACTGTATAATACCTATATGCTATATAATCACGCTACACTATATACCTATATACTGTATAATCATGTACACTATATACATCTATACTATATGCACCTACACACACACACACACACACACGAACACACACACACACACACACACACACACACACACACACACACACACACACACACACACACACAAGCTGGGTTCCCACCAGTAGTTGGGTTGGGGAACCTTCGGCGATATGATAATCCATCTCCTACCCCGGGAACACACGAAGGCACAGAACAGGTGAAATAGTTCACGCGATCACAATACTTTGTACAGGAGTTGTCAGCAAACGTAAAGGTCCACCGCAAACGTTCTTAATTGCTGTATTTTGCAAACGATCGTTCGTTTAATTTTGCACATCTACCTACGATGCAAAATCGCAAAAATGATCGATCGCAGTACAAAACATCACACGTCTCAGAAAAAGTGGCATCCTGGGTACATACCTAACATATAACAGTATACAATTCTAATCTACACTGCACCTACTCCACACTGCTCCTACACTGCACTACACTACACTATACTATACTATACTATACTATACTGCACCTACATTACAGTATAAACACATTGTAAACTTTATTTTTATAAATATATATAATTTTTTTACACTAGCTAAAAATGATCTGTTCTCAGAGAGAGAGAGAACAGTTCATTACTAGCAAACAGCAGGAGGCGGCAACACACGTTCTGATCAGTGATCACAGGATCACTGTGATCAGGTGACCAGCAAAGTGCCGATTGGCTGCTCTGCTTTTACCTACGGGACCCGGCCACAGTACAGATCCAGGTCCCATAATATTTCACCAGGAGGAGAGGAACACGGATGCACTGTCCGTGCAGCTCTCCTCCATTGCTATGATCACTGCGGTCCTCTGACTTGCAGAGCGGCGATTTGCCGCTCTGACACTACCCACGGGACCCAGTTACAGTGTACTACCAGGTCCAATGGGATTCTTGCTGGAGCAGGGACGGGTGGCCACGGAAACCAGCCACCATTTATAAACTGAGCTGCAGCTGACGACTGACAGCCGTGCACCATTTATAAACAGCTGGTAGTAAAGAGGTTACATCTTGCATGTGTATACATCGATCAGGTAGTGTACTGCTTCACACTGACAGACCAAACTCGCTGTTTAATGCACCGCAAACAGCTGCAAAGGGTTTTCAGGCATACATCCATGGTCAGATGGACCCTTTACCCAACGCTGTGTGCCAAAGATGACACCACTTGCCTTTCAACATCATGATACAGTTTAGGTATCACTTTTTTGGAAAAATAATTGTGGCCTGGTATCTTCCAGTGCGGTGTCCCAATCGTCACAAATTTTCAGAAGGCCACAGAGTCCACCACCTTGTATGGTAATGGCTGGCGGGCTAACAGTTCTGACAAGCCAGCTGTCAGATGCCGGGCAAGGGGGTGACTGGCAGACATTGGCTTTTTCCGCTCAAATATTTCCTTAACGGACACCTGGCTGCTGTGGGCAGAGGAGCAGGAGCTGCTCAAGGTGAGAGGCGGAGTGGAGGAGGGTGGCTGTGAAAGTGCAAGGGCAGCAGAGGATAAAGCGGCTGAAGATGCTGCACCTGGAGGAGGAAGAGGAGGCGGAGGGTGGCTTTGCCTTTATGTGCTTTTCCTCATGTGCTCATCCCATGTGTGTAGTTACACCTAACTCAGACACATGTGGTGTTGGTGTAACATCCTTAGCGCCTTCATCTTGTAACAATAATGGTTGTGGATTTTTTTCATATTGGGGGTATGCAGTACTACTAACAATATTCAGTAGTGGTAGTGTGTTTAATCACAAAGATGCACACAATCAGTGACAAATACACAGCAGCTGTTTGTGTGTGTGTGTGTGTGTGTGTATCACAGGGCTGTGCACTTTAACATACACAGAGAGATATCCTATAGTACTTTCAATCACAAATACAGTTGCAAGCTAATAACTGTTTATAATACACAGTGTGCTGGCTTGTAATAGATAGAAGAGGATGATAGAACTGCAAGGCCCAGCAGTGACTGTGACCTGGCCTGTATGCAGTGTGTAACCCACACAGACAGATATCAATAACAGATACATTTGGAAGCTAAGCACAGCTTATGATGGACGGTGTGCTTTTTTGCTTGCAATATAGATAGAAGCGTATAGTAGAACTACACAGCCCAGCAATGACTGTGGCTGGCCTGTATGCAGTGTGACCAGTGTCTCGCACACACACCCCCCCCCCCCCCAAACAAATAGAACAATATGAGCCCTCAAAAGGGCTTTTGATTTGGGGTGCTTTCAGCAATCTGCAATAACCAAAAATGCCTAATTAACTGTCTGTCTCTGCAGCAATGCCTCTCCCTTCTACTCACTACAGCAGCAGCACCAGACTGAGAACATGGCCGGTGCTGCTGCATTTTTAGGGGGGGGGGGGGTCCAGGAGGGAGTGCAGCCTGATTGACAGCCATGTGTCTGCTGACTGTAATGAAAGTTTAGCCCAATGATGAGGTATAGTGGGCGGATCAAACCGCCCTATCTGGTCACTACCCGCCGCAAACGTGAACAACTGATGTTCGCCCACAAACTGTTCGTGCTATCTCTACTAATCTCTATATGCAAGGACGTTGTTAAAATCATATCCATATATGTATACAGGTTGCCAGCTGTACAAAGGCAAAAGTTCTTCCAAATGCAGACACCCACATAGGGTAACAAATTCCAGATGCAAGTCATCAGATAATATACTGTTACAAACCAGCCAAAGTTGCTGCAATCAATTCAGTATACAACTGAAATGAATGGAGATTCTCATATGCAATGTTGGTGACACATCGATGTTCATGAACACAAGGCTTGATATAATCTTCAACATCCATAGAAATGGTAAAATGGCTCAATATTATTTGGTAAGTGCAGTCCCAATGTAAGGCAAAGCAATCCTAAGTATAGCACAGTCATGTTGGATTATATGAAAGTCTTATATGTTCCTGTGGCCGCTGGTAAGGGCCTCAGATGGTGTTTGTATGATGGCTGAATGATTAGGCTCAGTGACGTAGCTAAGGAGTTGTGGCCCTGATGCAAGTTTTACAGTGGGGCCCCCAAGCCCCTTTATACATAACAATTGATGCGGCGCACCAAAACCTGCCAATGGCAACTACAGTGTCAGAGGTGCAAGAAGGGGATGGGGAACAGTTTGTTACTGATTACCACTATTCAAAGTATCTATAGAAGTGATTATTATGAGCACAGGACCAATAGAGAGCTAATACTGTAGTTTAGGGAGGGCCTTTCGGGGCCCCTCTTGCCCAAGGGTCCCGATGCGGTCTCTACCTCTGCACCCACTATTGCTACGCCCCTGATTAGGCTCATAAGGACCCAGACAGCCAAGTATGTGTGTCTGATCGTGGCTCTCTGGATGCCATAAAAGGCATCCCTGCTTAAAGCTTCTGCACTCCAAACTGTCTACCTAGTCTGGAAATCCACATTTCTCGCATGCCCAATGTGTCATCACAGCACATGGCCAGTAACTCGACAACAAGTTGGGACACCAGTGTCATTGTCACATGGTGACCAGGGCGGGTGCGAAGTCCCACACATTCAAGGACAAGCAAGAAGTTTTGAATCAGGATGATACCATTTATTGGCTAACTTAGAGATGGATAAACAGTGAGCTTTCGACTTATAAAAAGCCTTCGTCGGACTGGTTCAAGGACAAGGAAATGGGAGAGGGATACAACAAACAACAATACAAGGGTAGGACACAAGTGATGGAATGGAAAGGTAGCATATAGGGGATGAAACAAAAAACTGTGTAAAGAGGTTACCGGTCGCAAAACCCTCTCCGCCCCACACTACTCAATGGACCTAATAGTGAAACAATACTTGACGTTAACTTTAGAGGACAGAAATATTATTTCGGTAAGGAATGGTTTCATCTGTCTAGAAATAATTGTATGCTCCCAATTGACCTTCAGATTTTTCAGTGTAGCATAGTGTTCTCCTAAATGAACTTGGAAATATTTGTCAAAGTACATTCATAGCAAAAGAGTCAATGTAATGAGCGTTAAAACATATCCAGTCCAAACAGATTGAAGCAAAGTATAGAAGTCTTATGAGTCATCCTCATTTGAGTTATAAAATATTTCTCTAATCAAAATCGTACTGTACAATTACTTTAGTGAACTCAATGCACAACTATGCATGTGACCTTTATGCTTCTAGCTAATTGGATATGTTTATTTCATTAGCCATGAAAAAACACAAACCTATTCATCTTGGGCATGATTTAATGTCTTTTGTTGATTCTCTTGGCTCCCTAGGTAGAGATTAAGCAACAATGACAAATGTTTGCATTCTGAAATACTTTTAGGTGACATTCAAGTTTGGCAAGAATAATGTTTTGTAAAGTTAAGCATCATCACAAGTAATGACAAAAATGAAAGTTGATTTGTACAATAACTTTTTCCAAGATGCGGTGCAGAATTTATCACAAGCATATTTCAGAGATTCATACAAATATTAAAGGCAGGTATACATATATACGATGCAGTGAAAGATCAATATTTATCTGATATAGATCATTTACCACTTTGCTTGTAGCCCACTCTATATGATATTGGCTCTCATCGGAGATCTGTTAAAGAGGCCCTGAAGTGACACATGGTAGAATGCATTTATTGTTTAGGATACCCACATTTACGGTAATTTTCCTGGTTTCAGATTTATAAATACTTAATATATTTATAGATTACTGTTTATTGGTATGGAACCCCACCCTCCCGAAGATGCTTCACCTAGGTTGTTTAGTTATGTGGAATTCTGCGTCCAGAGCATTCTGGGAGACCAGGTATATTTTCTACTTCAGAGCTTTCAGTAAACAAACTTTCTGCAAAGATTACCTGACAGGACTAAAAATGTTGCCACCTGGCCTGATTGGTCCTACCCTGCTGGAAACCGTTGTGATGAGGCCACGCCCGCATCTGGCAAATGTGAATGTAGTGACCTCAACACAGGATAGAGGCCGGATTCAATTGGGTATGTGACAGAGTGACTAGCCATTGAGCCAATATACTTTGAATATTAGCCCTAACGTTTTTTTATTACCTCTGATACACCCAGGGGGCAGGGTTACTAATTGACTGAGGTGTGATTTTGTTCATTATGGTTTTATATTTGTTTGTTGTGCACATTAGTGGTGTACATGTTAGTCTGCCTATGCCTTGACAAAGGGAAATTTGGTGGTCCCGAAATGATTGAATGATCATCGGCTGTGACGGACTGATGACGTGTGTGTGGGAACAATAAAGGTTTTCTCTTCGTTCCTTAATCAAGTCTGTGTGTGGACCCCTCCTTAGATTTTCCTGGAATATATCTTAAACTTTATATACAGTGCTGGTAAATTATAAGACAGGAGCTGCTGAACATACAGTTGTATGTTTGAATTTAGCACAGACTCATTTAGTGGCTCGCCCCTTCCTCCCATGAGGATCTTGCAGTCACCTGATGCATGCAGAGATGTATGGGTTATGAAGATCATTCTAGTGCTTACTGCCAATGGCAAGTGTTTATTATGGTATATTAATTCAGTGCATGAAATCAGAAAGATCCTCTTTTATGACATTTCATTCACAAAATCCAGCATCCTCTTTGAATACTGACTGAGTGGAGCACTGGTCTTGCTGAGATGGGCAAACCACAATTGAAAAGGTATGCTAAAAGCAGTCAGCACCTTTATGCAATGATATGCAAATTACTTAGTTAATAAGAAACCATTACCCTCGGCATTACAGAATAAAAAGTACATTCAATTCTAGACTGTGCAATTTGAACCTTTTAAAACAGGGGTTTTAAACTCGCGGCCCGCGGGCCATTTGCAGCCCTCGATACAATATTTTGTGGCCCTCTTCGGCAAAAGCTTACTTATAGTTTGCTTCAGTGCTACCAAGTAATCCGCCGCATCCCCGCCGCTAAACAAGTGCTGCAGAGCCCCCAAATCGCCCGGGGGGCAATCCGCTGGCATTTCCTGGTAGGGGCAGAGCTTTCAGCTTCAGCTCTGCCCCTCCTGACGTCAATTGCGGCGCATCGCCGCCTCTGCCCGCCCCTCTCTGTGAAGGAAGAGTGAGAGGGGCGGGCAGAGGCGGCGATGCCGCTCAATCAGCGTGGGAGCTGCTGATTGATTCCCTTATGCGGCCCAGCCTCATCCTGACTTTGCCTCCTGTGGCCCCCAGGTAAATTGAGTTTGAGACCCCTGTTTTAAAGCATTTAGACTTTGAATGCTTACATTCTTTAGGAAATAATTGTCAGAATAATAAATTAACAGCTTTGAAAAGGTTATCTTATTTATTGAAACTGTCAGATGTGAAAATTAAAATCAATATTCTATTTGGTCAGTGGCTGGTTTAAACTTTATTCCTCAAAAATGCAGAAATCTGAGGCCACTAACTTTGCCATTTTCAGGTAAACTGCAAGCATAATTTTTATCTTGTGCTACTGAGAGTTTTTACCACCCCTTAGCCAACAGTTCATTGAGTTGCAAATGTGACTGCTATTAAATTAATTCGCTCAGTGAAATAAAATAATGGGTGAATAATTTCAATCTCTTTCCTTGAGTTTTCTTTGTGCTAATATAACTAATGTATCCTACCTAATAAAAGCTAACTGTCACTGCGTCCAGCAGTTTTGTCCCTGTGTCCCAGGATTTTTGTTACTGCGCAGTTATGTGCGCAGTAACTGACAGCTGGGACCAGGGAGCTGGACGGGCGAACGAGGTGGGCGGGTGCGGGCGGGTGGGTGCGGGCGCGCGCCTGTGTTGGGTGCGTGCTCGACGGTTGCGTGTGCAGCGTGCGCGCGCATGGGCACTGGCAGCGGCCGTAGACCTAGAGCCCATTTTTAAATGGGCTGGGTCTACTAGTATACTAATATTGTAGATGATACAGGCTTACGATCAACTTCTACCGGTTTCCCAAAGTAGAACAATACATGCAGTACATAGGGGATTGTGGCCCAGCCAGTAGATAAACCATATAGAGCAAAACAGAAATGGTATAATGTGCCGCATGTTATGTGTCAACACTTTATTGAAATTAGGGACGTTCAATAAGGTTAGTGGAAATTTGCAAAAACATGTTAACATAAACATAAACTTTGGCTTTGAATACTTCTCTACCAACTTTGCACATCGGGCCCATATGCAATTAACTTTTTCTCACGAGTTATCTCCTAGGAGATAATGTTCATATTCTTTTTAAAATAATAATAATTTTTAAAGCATTTTATAATTGAAAAAAAAATACTAAAAGTTGGTGAAAAATACTATCAAAAATATTCTGGGTATTTTCTAGCTTGCTAGTGGTTTTAACGGCATTTTGTGACAAGATATGAAAACATCGCCTAAGAGAAAACACAAGAGAAAAAGTGAATTGTATATGGGCCATTGACTGCAATATGTCTCCCATCCACAGGTTTTCCTGAAGAATCTGATTGTACTTTTTCTTAGCCATTTTTCTTCTTATCCTGACAATGTCCCAGTCCCTGCTGCTCCCCATGGCCTGCATCATGTGCATCAAATTATTGTCACACAAAATTACATTGGCCTCGATTCATAAAAAATGTATTCGGTAAAGTAAATCAGTGCGGTAAAACTCCGCGCTCGGTATTTCTGACTTCTGGGTGGTCATTCATAAAAAGTTGTCAGTTGCGATAGCAGAGCGGAGATTTCCCGCTGTAGGCTGGCGGGAGCCTTGCGGAAACACAGGAGCTGGCTGAGTTGCTCAGTGCGCTGCTCTTTCTGCTGCTGCTTGGGAGGTCTGTCCCATTCACTGCAATATATTCCGCACACTTCTCGCCACATCCGAGGTAGCGGTAATCCCCGTCTGCATACTGCTTCCTCTAATCTTTATGAATTGACCTTTTTGTTACTTTAAGATAATCACCGTACAAGGCGGTGATTTATCGCTCTTCTTAGGAATGTCGGCTTTTCATGCGGAAAAAGCCTTTATGAGTGAATACAGATTTTGCTATGTGGTCGGTAAAGTGAGCTGTTTTCAGCATTTCCGCATGCGGGAATGCTTTATGAATCGAGGCCATAGTCTACATACAAACTTATCTTCCTTATGTGTTATAACTGATAAAGGTCCTGTTGAGGTCTGAAATGTAACGGTGCCGTCCTTACAATATGCAACCTGACGCATGGATTTGAGCTGTACTTTATAAGTACTGCATACAGTTTCACTGGGTGATGCTATGCTGGATTAGTTATTGTGATCAATAAAATTGTGTTTCAATTGGACCACTTTATTTAGTATTTTTTTAAGGTATCTTCTATGGGATATCATCTATACATTTTTATTTTTTATTTTAGGGAACAGGAAGAAATTAGCAACGTTCCTAATCAGTAGAGATGGCCCGAACCTCCGATTTTAGGTTCGTGAACCGGGTTTGTGAACCTCCAGCGAAAGTTCGGTTCACATGAACTTTCGCGAACCGCAATAGACTTCAATGGGGAGGCGAACTTTGAAAACTATAAAAATGTAATGCTGGCCACAAAAGTGATGGAAAAGATGTTTCAAGGGGTCTAACACCTGGAGAGGGGCATGGAGGAGTGGGATACACGCCAGAAGTCCCGGGGAAAAATCTGGATTGGACGCAAAGCAGCATTTTAAGGGCAGAAATCACATTGAATGCTAAATTGCAGGCCTAAAGTGCTTTAAAACATCTTGCGTGTGTATACATGGATCAGGGAATGTAATTAGAGTACTGCTTCACACTGACACACCAAACTCACTGTGTAACGCACCGAAAACAGCTGTTTGCGTAGTGACGGCCGTGCTGGACTGGTGCGCACCATAGCGAGATTGCTCTTCCTCACTCAGTGATGTCAGGTAATGTCTGACTGCCTTATCAACTTTCGATGGTTCTTTCCTTACCATTGTTAAAGCTTACATCTATTTTTTTAAATACTTGTTCTGCTTGCTGTTCAGTACCTGCATCGAGAATCCTTTATGGAGGGCAAGTCTGCCATTGCGAGTGACCACGGGTAATGGCCGGGGAATCCTGGTTCGATTCCAGTCTGGAGTGGGAGCCTAAGAAATGGCTACCACCACCACACATCCAAGGAAGGCAGCAGACATGCTGTGGGCAAAGGAGCAGGAACGGCTACCACCACACATCCAAGGAAGGCAGCAGGCATGGCATGCACGTCCCGAGGTAGTGACCAAAAATAACAATACAGGAGGACTTTCGAGGCCCTGCTGTATATGTGAGATGAATCAACTTTAAATCCTTTAAAGAGACTCCGTAACAAAAATTGCATCTTGTTTTTTATCATCCTACAAGTTCCAAAAGCTATTCTAATGTGTTCTGGCTTACTGCAGCACTTTGTACTATCACAGTCTCTGTAATAAATCAATGTATCTTTCCCCTGTCAGACTTGTCGGCCTGTGTCTGGAAGGCTGCCAAGTTCTTCAGTGTTGTGGTTCTGCTATGAACTCCCCCTTCCAGGCCCCTCTATGCACACTGCCTGTGTATTATTTAGATTAGGGCAGCTTCTCTCTTATCTTTTACAAGCTGGATAAATCGTCCTCTGAGCTGGCTGGGCTTTCACATACTGAGGAATTACAGACAAAGGCAAAGCTGTTTGCATGAAGAAACAAGCAGCCTGAAACTTCAGTGCATGAGAACTGCAGGGGGAAAGAAACACACAAATGATCTCTTGAGATTCAAAAGGAAGGGTGTATACAGCCTGCTTGTGTATGGATGTATTTTCTATGTGTGGACATGCTGTACATCAACCTACTTCCTGTTTTTGGTGGCCATTTTGTTTGTTTATAAACAAACTTTTTAAAACTGTTTTTAACCACTTTTAATGCGGCGAGGAGCGGCGAAATCGTGACAGAGGGTAATAGGAGATGTCCCCTAACGCACTGGTATGTTTACTTTTGTGCGATTTTAACAATACAGATTCTCTTTAACGAGAATCTGTAATGGAGGGCAAGTGTGCCATTGCGAGTGACCACAGGTAATGGCCGGGGAATCCTGATTTGATTCCGCCCTGGAGTGGGAGCCTAAGAAATGGCTACCACCACCACACATCCAAGGAAGGCAGCTGGCACGCTCTGGGCAAAGGAGCAGGAACGACTACCACACACATCCAAGGAAGGCAGCAGGCATGGCATGGAAGTCCCGAGGTAGTGACCAAAAATAACAATACAGGAGGACTTTCGAGGGCCCTGCTGTATATGTGAGATGAATCAACTTTAAATCCTTTAACGAGAATATGTTATGGAGGGCAAGTCTGCCATCCATTCAAGTGAAAGGTATGCACTGACTGCCAGGTATAATACAATGTGCAGTCAAAGATGCAGTGAAAGGTATGCAGTGACTGCAAACAGCTGTTTGTGTAGTGACGACCGTGCGGGACTGGTGCACAATATGACGAGAGTGCAGGTGATGGCGGCTTTCCAGCCCATATGGTCGCCGGGCTGAGGTAGCTGAATGACAGAACAGTGACCGTCCAGCTGATCAAATTTGGTCTGTCCACAATGAAGCAACGACCTTATTATCTTTGGTGTGCGACCCCCCGAGACACTCATAGCTGGCGGTCATTGCTTCATTGTGATATGCAAGCCCCTTCACCACGGCAAGGTAATGATCACGAAGGGGAATATGGGCACGTGATGTACATGCCTTTGTTTTGTTGTTGCAGCCAGAAAAATTAGGCAGGCATGTACACGCACCAGAAAAATTATTATAGCGGCCGCTGGAGGTGGCGGAGAAGGCAGTCAAGTGGCCTGAGGGCAGAGATGCTGTGTGGGGAGCGACTTAGTCTTGGGGCAGGCAGGCAGTCACACAGCGTGCAGGCAGAGATGCTGTGTGTGGGGACTGACTTAGTCTTCGGTCGGGCAGTAGCCCTCCGAGATCCATGCCTCATTTATTTTGATAAAGGTGATGTAACGAAAAATCCGCAACGCCGGATAAATTGCGGAAAAATAATCGCATCCAGTCCAGCAAGCGGACCTTCCAACGCGGGATGCGGAAATTCGTCCGCATCCGCTGCGTAAACCCGTCCGAGCGCTCTGCTCCAAACTCACCAGCATGCTGCGCACCAGGGCTCTGCCATCTTGCCTATAGGGGGTGCGCGCGCGGCAGATACGCCTTTATACTCTTAGAAAGCGTGTCAGCTGACCTGGAGGTCAGCTGACATTTTAGCCTGCTCTGATTGGTTGCAGCCTGGGGTGGGGACTTCCCTTCCAGGCAGAATATAAGGAAGTGCTTTTCAGTCACACTTCGTCTGTGTTTGCGATACCCTGTGTCAGCACTCAGACCTAGTCAGCCTTGTATGTGAGATTGTGTTATATATTGGTTTATCGCCAATATATACACATATTCTACTGTCTTGATTTATCGTGTATGATCCTGTGCCTGTCTTGACTACTCTTCTGCTTCCTGATTCTGTACTTCACCAGCCCGTACCGTTATCGACTATTGGCTTGGTTTCCGACTATTCTCTTGTCTCACGTTTCTATACTGCTGCCTGATCTGTTGCCAAACCTCATTTTGTCTGACCTTTCTCACTTCAGTGGTACGTCTCCCACTGTAGGGTTCTATCAGAGGCTTGCCTCTTTGAGACGACCGTCGCTAGCAAACCCTTGCTGCTAGAGGCCGAGATTCCTCCACTCTGTCCTTTGGAGGATCTCACACATGGGGTTCCCATTCAGAGGTAACCACACCTCTGAGTAATAACTGTGTGGTGGATTTTTCCACAGACTTGTATTTACGCTGTATATTATTGTTGTCTGCTGTTCCAGCTTGCCTGGAGGTTGTATCTCTGTGCCCTATAGAGATACTCGATTGTACCAAGCACCCTCTTGCTTACGATTGTACTGTGTCGCGCTATACTTGCATTATTGGTGATTCTGCAAATCACCATATAATCATGTATAGCATCTGCATTATTGGTGATACTGCAGATCACCAATAATCAGAATCTGTGCTTGCTGACACCAATCGTTACAGGTGAGGGGCTGAACACTTTTGTGACTTCAACTGCGCTGAAGGTCGTTTCTGACAGGACGCTTGAGGCAGGGCAAGACAGAAGTTGGATGGCAAATTGGGACAGCTCTGGCCACAGGTCAAGCCTGCGCACCCAGTAGTTCAAGGGTTCATCGCTGCTCACAGTGTCTACATCCACACTTAAGGCCAGGTAGTCGGCTACCTGCCAGGGATGAGCAGGAACTGCGCCAGTGCGAATTTTTGCATCGTAGTTTGCATCTACGCATCGTAGTTCGTAGGTGAAGTTGCAGAACTACGCTTACGAATTTACGCGTAGCAAAGTACCGCTACGCGTAGCTTACGCTTACTATGCGTAGTTAACATGTGTATTGCATAGTGAACTACGTATGCATTACTTGCGTCTATTTTTCCGCGTACGATTGTATGCTTACAAATTTACGCATTGGAAAGGGGAATGAAAGCATAGAAGAGTTCCCGGGATAAGCATCTAAAGTGGAATTAATGCGTAAAATTTTCTGCATACAGGCATAAGCATCCGCATACACTACGCTTCGCACTACGCGTAATTGCGTATTTTAACGCGTATTCTACGAAATGCATACGAAGCGAATATTTGATTTCGAAGCCATAGTTTGGCGAAGCGTAATTGCGTAAAACTACGCGTAGTTCCAGCGTAGCGAAGTTGGCTGACTACGACCATCCCTGCTACCTGCCGGTCCAGGCATTGGTGGAGGGTGGATCCGGATGCGCTAAGTCGAGGCGTTGGACTAAAGAATATCCGCATGTCCGACATCACCATGAGATCGCTGGAGCATCCTGTCCTTGCCTGCGTGGACATGGGAGAAGGATTACTGGCAGTGGTAGCTTTATTGCTTTGTACTGTGTCATTACCCTTAACCTCTCTGGCGTTCTATTAAGATCGCCAGGGCGGCCGCGGGAGGGTTTTTTTTTAAATAAAAAAAAACTGTTTCATGCAGCCACATGAAAGTTGACTGCATGAAAGCCCACTAGAGGGCGCTCCGGAAGCGTCATTCTGATCGCCTCCGGCGACCAGAATAAGCAAGGAAGGTCGCAATGAGCAGCCTTCCTTGTTTTGCTTACATCGTCGCCATAGCGACGAGCATAGTGACGTCATGGACGTCAGCCGACGTCCTGACGTCAGCCGCCTCCGATCCAGCCCTTAGCGCTGGCAGGAACTTTTGTTCCGGCTGCGCAGGGCTCGGGCGGCTGGGGGGACCTCTTTCGCCGCTGCTCGCGGCGGATTGCCGCAGAGCGGCGGCGATCAGGCAGCACACGCGGCTGGCAAAGTGCCGGCTGCGTGTGCTGCTTTTTATTTCATTAAAATCGGCCCAGCAGGGCCTGAGCGGCGACCTCCGGCGGTGATGGACGTGTATATTCGTCCATACCGCTGAGGAGGTTAAACGCATTGTAAAGCATAGTTGCTAACTTGTTCTGCATGTGCTCCATCCTTTCCGCCATCTGGTGAGTTGGTAACATGCCCGCCACTTTGTGCCTATACCGAGGGTCTAGTAGCGTGGCCACCCAGTACAGCTCATTCCCCTTGAGTTTTTTTTATACGAGGGTCCCTCAACAGGCTGGACAGCATGAAAGACGCCATCTGCACAAAGTTGGATCCAGACGTACTATCCATCTCCTCTTGCTCTTCCTCAATGACGTCGTCCTCCTCCCCCCAGCCACAAACAATACCACGGGAACGTCGAGCAGCACAAGCCCCCTGCGACGCCTGCTGCGGTGGTTCTTCTTCTGCTGCCGCCTCCTCCTCCTCCAAAGAAACACCTGCCTTCTCATCCGAGTCTGACTCCTCTTGCCCACACGACTCTTCCTCCTCCTCGCCCTCTGTGCTGCCACAGGTGTTGAGTAAACATCTGATTCTGATGAAAATTGCTCACACAACTGTTCCTGCCATAACTGTTCCTCTTCATGCTCCTCCACAGCTTCATCCACCACTCTACGCATGGCACGCTCCAGGAAGTAAGCATACGGGATCAAGTCACTGATGGTGCCTTTACTGCGACTCACCAGGTTGGTCACCTCCTCAAACGGCCGCATGAGCCTGCATGCATTTTGCATCAGTGTTCAGTTCGGAGGCCAGAACATCCCCATCTCCCCAGATTGTGTCCTTCTACTGAAATTGTAGAGGTTCTTGGTGACGGCTTTCTCCTGTTATAGCAGGCGAGAGAACATGACCAGGGTCAAATTCCAACGAGTCGGGCTATCACATATCAAGCGTCTCACCGGCAAGTTGTTTCTCCGCTGAATGTCCGCAAAGCGTGCCATGGCCGTGTACGACCGCCTGAAATGCCCACACAACTTCCTGGCCTGCTTCAGGACGTCCTCTAAGCCTGGGTACTTTGACACAAATCTTTGACTAGATTCAGCACATGTGCCATGCAGGGTACATGTGTCAGCTTTTCCAAATTCAAAGCAGAAAGGAGATTGCTGCCATTGTCACACACCACGTTGCCGATCTCCAGCTGGTGTGGGGTCAGCCACTGATCCATCTGTTTGTTAAGGGCAGCCAGGAGAGCTGGTCCAGTGTGACTCTCCGCTTTGAGGCAAGACATGTCTAAGATGGCGTGACACCGTCGAACCTGGCATGCAGCATAGGCCCCGGGGAGCTGGGTCTGTGTAGCTAGAGAGGAGATTGCAGCACAAGTAGAGTTGAACTGCCACTCAGCCGAGGAGGAGGACGAGGACAGCGAAGAGGATGTAGCAGGAGGAGAGGAGGTGGCAGGAGGCCTGCCTGCAAGCCGTGGAGGTGTCACAAGTTGGTCCGCTGCACAGCCACGTACTCCCTGCTTGCCATCGGTCACCAGGTTGACCCAATGGGCTGTGTATGTAATGTAGTGGCCCGGACCGTGCTTGGCAGACCAGGCATCCGTGGTCAGGTGGACCCTTGACCCAACGCTGTGTGCCAGAGATGACACCACTTGCCTCTCAACTTCACGGTACAGTTTGGGTATCGCCTTTTTAGAGAAATAATTGCAGCCTGGTATCTTCCACTGCGGTGTCCCAATGGCCACAAATTTATGGAAGGCCTCAGAGTCCACCAGCTTGTATGATAAAAGCTGGCGAGCTAACAGTTCCACCAAGCCAGCTGTCAGACACCGGGCAAGTGGGTGACAGGCAGGAATTGGCTTCTTCCGCTCAAATATTTCCTTCACGGACACCTGGCTGCTGTGGGCAGAGGAGCAGGAACTGCTCAAGGGCAGAGGAGGAGTGGAGGAGGGTGGCTGTGAAGGTGCAAGGGAGAAAGCGGCTGAAGATGCTGCACCTGAAGGAGGAAGAGTAGGAGGGTGGCTTTTCTTTTGTGTGCTGCTTTTGCTCAGGTGCTCTTCCCATTGCAGTTTTTGCCTTTTCTGCATGTGCTTGATGCAGACACAGATGGCATTGCTCCGGTCTGAGGCAGACACATTAAAAAATTTCCAAACCGCTGAGCCCCCCTGGGGTGATGGCATTATGGTGGCATCAGCAGCTGACTTTGAAGGGCATGTTGGCTGGCTGTACATAGGTGACGATACATGCCGCCCGACACTGCCAGCAGCTATTTCTGACGACGAGCTCCCCCTGCTTCTTTCAGCAACTCGTCTCTTCCTACTCCTCTCTGACTCCCCCTCTGAACTGTCCCCCTGTTCATCTCCTCTATTGGCAACATACGTGGGATCCGTATCATCGTCATCATCATAATCATCCTGCCCAGCTTCACTTGCCTCAGACACCTCCAAAACTGCACCAACAGCAGGTACCTGTCATCTTCACACGTTACGCCCATAGTGTCGCCGCCTAACTCAAACATATGAGGTGGTGTAACTTGCTTAGCGCCTTCATCTGGTTGTAACAATAATGGCTATGAATCAGTTAATACCCTACCAATTAACTCCTGTGAAGTGTCAAATGCAACGGATGTGGTGCTTGTAGTAAGCGCTGGTGGCTGCGGAAGATGGTGTTCTGTGTTAAATAGTCAACTACGTCCTGACAATCTTGGGAGTTGATGGGACGTGCCTTCTTCTGAGCACTGTACTTTGGTCGAGGGCCGCACGAAGTCACATCAACACGACCTCGCACAGACCTGTCGGGTGGCCTTCCTCTGGGTCTACCTCTACCTCTGCCTGTTTTGTCCGTTATGTCCATATCGGGGGGGGGGGGGGGGGGGATGAAGTGAAAGGTATGCACTGACTTGACTAATACAATGTGCAGTCACACAGGTGCAGTTAACAGGTATGCACGGAGTGGTATATCACACTGTGTGCACTCACGTAGGTAGGTGGGTGCACTGAATACAACAGGTAGGTATATGCAGTGATGAGGTGGTGCACTGAACACAACAGGTAGGTATATTCAGTGATGGGTATTATAATGTGCACCTGTCACACACAGACAGGTAGCGGACAGGCACAGTGACACTGCGTGCGCTCAACTCATGTAGGTAGATGGGTGCAATGTGAACAACAGGTAGGTAGGTATATGCAGTAGCAGAAAAATAAAAAACAAAGAGGAGCGCTCCGTAGTGCATTAAAGTTATTTAATCTTGGACACGCAAATTATTAAAAACACTTACAAGAAGACCATAAAAATCGAGCATATCGTGGGCTGAAAACCTAATCAGACAACCATGGGTGGCAACCTGTTCCTCCTCTGTGGCCTACAGTGGATGGGTGTCCCAGATGGTGGTGGACAATGGGCGCCTTCCCTCTGGTGATCATGTGCAGTTACTTCACAGGGAAGTCACTGCACAAGATTAAATAACTTTATTGCACTACGGAACGCTCCTTTGTTTTTTCTTTTTATACTACTACAGTCATCCTTTCAGCCAGGACTGAGGAGCCACTAGTGGTTGCACTCTATACCCCTCTACGCTTTGTTTGATTAGCGCAAGATTGCACACATCGCTTTCAGGTATATGCAGTAATGGGTATTACAATGTGCACCTGTCACAGACAGGTAGCGGACAGGCACAGTGACACTGCATGCGTTCACGTAGGTAGGTGGGTGCACTGTGAACAACAGGTAGGTAGGTATATGCAGTGATGGGTTTTACAAGGTGCACCTGTCACACACAGACAGGTAGTCACTGAATGTGCTGGGCCTGGTGGTGGCACACACACAGTATGAATTATCAAGGGTGTCTATGCAACACAAGTGTCAGTGGGACACACAGAAACAAAAATAGATCACAAGAACAAGATTAGCTCTCAAAAGAGCTGTTGTGGGGTGCTATTTTAGCAATAAGAATCAGCAAGGAGCAAGCTAACCATCTTACAAGAGCCTAACTAATCTTTCCCTATGAGAGTCTGCAGCAGCAACTGTCCCTTCTCTATTTACTGCAGGCACACGAGTGAGTATAATGGCCGGCGGTGCCTGCCTTTTATAAGGGGAGGAATGGCTCCAGGGGGGAGTGTAGCCTGATTGGCTACATTGTGCCTGCTGACTGTGATGTAGAGGGTCAAAGTTGACCCTAATGGTGCATTATCCAGATCCAGCAGTGGCTGGATGGTGTACTGGTTAAGGGCTCTGCCTCTGACATGGGAGACCTGGGTTCGAATCTCGGCTCTGCCTGTTCAGTAAGCCAGTAATTCAGTAAGGAGTTCATTGGGCAAGACTCCCTAACGCTGCTACTGCCTACTGAGTGCGCTCTAGTGGCTGCCTCACAAGCGCTTTGAGTCCGACAGGAGAAAGGCGCTATACAAATACTGCCATTATTATTATTATTATTATTATTATGGGAGCAAACCAAACTTTCGGAAAAGTTTTCAGTTCTCCGCGATCGCGAACCACTGGAAGTTTGCCGGGAACCTTTCGCCGGCAAACCGTTCAGGCCATCTCTACTAATCAGGCTGCATCTGAAATGACTACCAACAGAATCAGTTTAGGTTTCAGATGCAGCAGCACTGACCATTTCTCCTTGTTCCCTTAAAGGGACTCTGAGCAGTGCAGAAACTAAGGAAAGATGCATACCATTTTGAAGCTCTCTTTCTCCTCTTTCCAACGATATATAAACCGCCACCCTACGCCTTTTAGTTTTCGCTATTTTCGCAATCGTGGCTGCCGCGATTTCGTTCGCAAAAATATCGAAATCTAAAAGGCGTAGGGCGGCGGATTATGTGTCGTTGGAAAGAGGAGAAAGACAGCTTAAAAATGGTATGTATCTTTCCATAGTTCCTTGTATTACACAGGACAACTTTTCCCCAAAGTCAGCAGCTGAATGGAGCTGCCGACTTTGGGGAAAAAGTCGTCCTGTGTAATACAAGCAACTATGGAAAGATGCACACCATTTTTAAGCTCTCTTTCTCCTCTTTCCAACGACACATAAACCTCCACCCTACGCCTTTTAGTTTTCATTATTTTCACAATTGAAATCGCGTTTGCCACGATTTTGATCGCGATAATAGCGAAAACTAAAAGGCGTAGGGTGGCGGTTTATATATTGTTGGAAAGAGGAGAAAGAAAGCTTTAAAATGGTATGCATCTTTCCATAGTTTCTGCACTGCTCAGAGTCCCTTTAAAAAAAGTGTAAACCATTTTATAGCCAGCTGCCCCTGGGTTCACACTGTTTATTGTTAATTAGAGGTAAGGGTCTCTTCTATGAGAAAATCTCTATTCGGTGGAATAATCTAGTACGGAACACTCTGCACCCAAACTGTTTTTTGGAAGCCAATGTCCTCCAATGTATTGCATCTGTTTTGAATGCAAGTTGTGTAACCCGCCTATAATTGGGCTCTGCACAGATATACTGTTTTAGTACAGATTTTTTTTTTTATCTGGGCGTAACACCATTTCCTGTTTTTGCCTTAGAATCCTCAAGGTGCATCTTAGTACATTTCTTGAGAAATGCTTTATTTTCCCTGTATAAATCTCTCATACAAGCTATTTTCTGGAACATTTGTAATAATGTTGTCACATGCAGATAATCACCAGTCTTTGCATAAGTTCTTGAATTGCTACAAAATTGCCATAAGCCTCTTGGTAGCCGCACTATCCAGTTTTCTCCTTGCCCCTCCATCCAGTTTGGAGTGGTGATGAGGGATGGTCCCAGTAACAACAAGCATTTTCCACTTTTGTATCCATCTTCTGACTTGTGCCTGCCAACAGTGTTCATTATTTTGACAGTGTCTTGCCACCAATAGTTTGTTTTCTTACAGTTGCAAGTAATAGAAAGCTCCAGGAATAGCTATAACTAATCAAAATGATCACAGGTGATTCATTACAACTGAGTTTAAAAGTATTTTTTAGGAGGAAGTGATTTTTATCCATCTCATGGATTGTGTATTATTTTCTGAACTGTGGCTATTATTAGTTACATTGTGTAACGTTTGCGGGTTTCTATCTCCGTGGTCAGCGCACGAGATGCGCGCTGACACAGCGGAAATCCTCCACAAGCATATAATTAGATAGTACCCAGCTTGGATGCAATGCACCAGTAGAGGGCAATTCCCACCGGCAGATGGAGCTGTGGAGTGCAGACGAGCACAGCCTCTGCATGGCCACAGATGTCAGCTGGGAATTGTACAGATAAAGGCAAAGCAGGGTACAATAGCCCTCGAAGAGAGAGAGCACAGAGACAGACTAAATGTGTGTTCCCCAATCTAGTCGCCACCCAGCGACGGCGAACACACATCCGCAGAAACAAAGCGGGAACGCAATCGCAGGAGAGAGGCGATTGCCAGAAGTGACACAAGGCTGAACAG
Organism: Hyperolius riggenbachi; assembly: GCF_040937935.1. NCBI lineage: Eukaryota > Metazoa > Chordata > Amphibia > Anura > Hyperoliidae > Hyperolius > Hyperolius riggenbachi. The sequence continues at coordinate 374,112,283 of NC_090648.1, read as the reverse complement.
AACAGAGCACGAGGGTAGCAAAGGCACAGCAAACAATGAGAAGATAAAGAAAATAACAAACGCTAGCACTCATTCGCAACAGCTAACGCGTCTAAGCACGATCACCGCGCGATAGGCGCCCAGTGATAAGCGTGCCACCCTAACTAACCAATGACACACAACACGAAATAGAGAACGCAAACGCTTGCTTAACTGTTACCTCACCGAGCCTACAGCAAGTATTCGTATCAGACAAGACAGAGGGAAAGAGCAGCCAGCAGCAACTGCAGCTCTGGCCTACACTCCCAGACAGACAGAATACAGAAGGAGGCACTGCCACTACCACTAGGGCAAGTGCGATCCAGACAGATGGAGCAGCCAGTAGCAACCGCAGCTCTGGCCTACACTCCCAGACAGACAGAACGATTTCCTGTCGACCGCCGCTGGCGACAGGACAATCACAGCAGAGAGACAACACAGGCAAAACGGATAATGCAACCTGACTGCACTAGAAAAGCTGCCTAGTGCAGTCCCAAGGAATTACTCTAAGATAAACTTTAACAAACAAACAGGGCTGATACTCTAGGAGAGTTCATCAGTAACAAACGATGAAGATGACCAGCAAGGGATTCTGGGAGAACATGGTATTTATACTGCCAGCCTTCAAAGGAGGCAGCTAGGCAATCTGCATAACAAATATATGCAAATTCCTCAGCAGCAGAGCAGGTCTGAAACTTACAAAGTAAAGACAGGTCTCTTTTCCAGAGACCTGCAGCCCTCAGACTTAAGGAATGGTCAAACAGCTGTCTGTGCAGACAACTGAGCGGATCATTACACATGGGTTTTAGGTCACTAATCTTTACTGTGTACAGACAGTGCATGAAAAAACTAGCAGGTGTTTAGAAAAATGCAGGATGTGCTTCATACAAATAGCATAACTCATGTTTAGAGATGTCCCGAACGGTTCGCCGGCGAGCGGTTCCAGGTGAACTTCGGGTGGTTCGCCTTCGCCGGCGAAGGTGAACTTTCCCGGAAGTTTGATTCGCCCCATAATGCTCTATGAGGGTCAACTTTGACCCTCTACATCACAGTCAGCAGGCACATTGTAGCCCATCTGGCTACACTCAGCCCTGGAGCCCCACCCCCTTATATAAGGCAGGCTCCGGCGGCCATTACACTCACTCGTGTGCCTGCGCATAGACAGACTAGGGTGAGCTGCTGCAGACTTTTTCTCCTAGGGACAGATTAGTCAGGCTCTTGGCTTGTTAGCTTGCACCTGGCTGAATCTTATTGCTTTAATTGCACCCCTCATTCAACAGCTCTTTTCAGAGCTAATCCTGTTCTTGTGATCATTTTTTTTTCTGTGTGTCAAACTGACACGTGTGTTGCATAGACAGCATTGCTAATTAATACTGTTTGTGTGCCACTGCCAGCAGCCCAGCAGCACATTCAGTGACTACCTGTGTGTGTGACAGGGAGCTGCACATTGTACTATCCAGTACTGCATATACCTACTACTACATGTTTTGTTTAGTTAACCCACCTCATCACTGCATATACCTACCTTTGTGTTGAGTGAACCCACCTCACTGCATCTAACTACCTTTAGTGTTCAGTGAACCCACCTCACTGCATCTACCTAGCTGTTGTGTTGAATGAACCCACCTCACTGCATCTAACTACCTTTAGTGTTCAGTGAACCCACCTCACTGCATCTAAATACCTATTGTGTGGAGTGAACCCACCTCACTGCATCTAACTTCCTTTAGTGTTCAGTGAACCCACCTCACTGCATCTACCTAGCTGTTGTGTTGAGTGAACCCACCTCACTGCATCTAACTACCTTTGTGTTGAGTGAACCCACCTCACTGCATCTAACTACCTTTAGTGTTCAGTGAACCCACCTCACTGCATCTAACTACCTTTGTTTTGAGTGAACCCAACCTCACTGCATATACCTAGCATCCCCCCGAGATGGACAAATTGGACAAACCAGGTAGAGGAAGAGGTAGAGGCAGACCCAGAGGAAGGCCACCTGGCACCGGCAGGTCTGTGCGAGGTGGTGTTGCTGTGATTTCGTGCGGACCTGGCCCAAAGTACAGTGCTCAGAAGAAGGCACGTGCCATCACTTCCCAAAATTGTGAGGACGTGGTTGAGTATTTAACACAGAACACCTCATCTCCCGCAGCCACCAGCACTAAAACAAGCACCACATTGGCTGCATTTGACACTTCGCAGGAGTTATTTGGTGTGGAAATCAGTGATTCACAGCCAATAATGCTACAACAAGATGAAGGCGCTAAGCAAGTTACAACACCTCATACGTCTGAGTTAGGTGGCGATAGTATGGACGTAACGTGTGAGGAGGGGATGATGAAGCACCTGATGTTGGTGCTGTTGTGGAGGTGTCTGAGGAAAACGAAGCTGGGCAGGAGGATTATGATGACGATTATACGGATGCCACGTATGTTCCCAATAGAGGAGATGACCAGGGGAACAGTTCAGAGGGGGAGCCAGAGAGGAGTATGAGGAGACGAGTCCAAGAAAGAAGCAGAGGGAGCTCGTCCTTAGAAACAGCTGGGGGCAGTGTCCGGCATCATGTATCGCCAGCTATGGACCGCCAGCCAACATGCCCTTCAAGATCAGCTGCTGATGCCACCATAGTGCCTTCACCCCAGGGGGGCTCAGCGGTTTGGAATTTTTTTAACGTGTGTACCTCAGATCGGAGCAAAGCCATCTGTTCTCTCTGCCTCCAAAAATTGAGCCGTGGAAAGGCCAACACTGACGTAGGGACAAGTGCCTTACGAAGGCACCTGGAGAAAAGGCACAAACAGCAATGGGAAGAACACCTGAGGAAAAGCAGCACCCAAAAGACAAGCCACCCTCCTTCTCCTCTTCTTCCTTCAGGTGCAGCATCTTCAGCCGCTTTCTCCCTTGAACCTTCACAGCCACCCTCCTCCACACCGCCTCTGCCCTCGAGCGGTTTCTGCTCCTCTGCTCACAGCAGTAGCCAGTTGTCCGTGAAGGAAGACTTTGAGCGGAAGAAGCCAATTTCTGCCAGTCACCCTCTTGCCCGGCGTCTGACAGCTGGCGTGGCGGAACTATTAGCTCGCCAGTTATTACCATACAAGCTGGTGGAGTCAGAAGCTTTCCGTAAATTTGTGGCCATTGGGACACCGCAGTAGAAGATACCAGGCCGCAATTATTTTTCGCAAAAGGCCATACCTAAACTGTACCGTGCAGTTGAGAGGCAAGTGGTGTCATCTCTTGCGAAGAGCGTTGAGTCAAGGGTCCACCTGACCACGGATGCCTGGTCTGCCAAGCACGGTCAGGGCTGCTACATTACGTACACAGCCCATTGGGTCAAACTGGTGACCGATGGCAAGCAGGGAGTACGAGGCTGTGCAGCGGACCAACTTGTGACACCTCCACAGTTTGCAGACAGGCCTCCTGCCACCTCCTCTCCTTCTCCTCCTGCTACATCCTCTTCGCTGTCATCCTCCTCCTCCTTGGCTGAGTGGCAGTTCAACTCTAGTGGTGCTGCCATCTCCTCCTCTCCAGCTACACACCCCCATCTCCCCAGAACCTACGCTGCATGCCAGGTACGACGGTGCCACGCCATTGTAGACATGTCTTGCCTCAAAGCGGAGAGTCACACTGGACCAGCTCTCCTGGCTGCTCTTAACAAAGAGGTGGAGCAATAGCTGACCCCACACCAGCTGGAGATCGGCAACGTGGTGTGTGACAATGGCAGCAATCTCCTTTCTGCTTTGAATTTGGGAAAGCTGACACATGTACCCTGCATGGCACGTGCTGAATCTGGTCGTGCAAAGAACGATTTCAGGCGGATTCCTGAATTTTTAAGGCCACTGCTAGCAGCGGCCGCTATACTAATTTTTCTGGTGCGTGTACATGCCTGCCTAATTTTTTTGGCTGCACTGCGGGCGGCTGCAACAAAAAAACAAAAGGCATGTACATGTGCCCATCCCCCTTCGTGATCATTACCTTGCCGCGGTGAAGGGGCTTGCGTATCACAATAAAGCAAAGACCGCCGGCTATATGAGTGTCTCGGGTGGGGGTGGCACACCAAAGATAATAAGGTCGTTGCTTCATTGTGGTCAGACCAAATTTGATCAGCTGGACAGTCACTGTTCTGTCATTCAGCTACATCAGCCGGGCGACCATATGGACTGTAAAGCCACCATCACCTGCACTTTCGTCATGGTGCGCACCAGTCCAGCACGGCCGTCACTACACAAACTGCTGTTTGCAGGCACTGCATACCTTTCACTGCATCTGTGACTGCACATTGTATTATACCTGGCAGTCAGTGCATACCTTGCACTTGAATGGATGGCAGACTTGCCCTCCATAACTGATTCTCGTGAAAGGCAAGTGGTGTCATCTTTGTCCGCCATAACAGATTCTCGTTAAAGGATTTAAAGTGAATTAGTTTCAAAAACAGCAGGTCCTCCTGTATTGTTATCTTTGATCACTACCTCGGGGCGGGCATGCCATGCCTGCTGCCTTCCTTGCCTTGATGTGTAGTGGTAGCCGTTTCTTAGGCTCCAACTCCGGAACGGAATAGAAACCGGATTCCCCGGTCAGTCACCATGGTACTGAGAAACTAGAACCATCGAAAGTTTCACACACTTGAAGGAATGGTAGACTTTCCCTCCATAAAACATTCTTGGCAAATGCTTTCGAGTTGGTTTGTCTTCCGCTGGGTCAAGGGTCCATCTGACCACAGATGCCTGCCTGGTCTGCAAAGCACGGTCAGGGCAAGTACAGCATGGGTCTCAGCAGGCTCCCACTTTGGACCGGAATCGAACCTTGATTCCCTGGCTATTACCCGTGGTAACAATGGCAGACTTGCCCTCCATAACCGATTCCCGTTAAAGGATTTAAAGTGAATTAATTTCAAAAACAGCAGGGCCTCGAAAGTCCTCCCGTATTGTTATTTTTGGTCATTACCTCGGGGCGGGCATGCCTACTGCGCTCCTTCCCTGCATGTGTGGTGGTAGCCATTTGTTAGGCTAAAACTCCAGACCGGAATCACACCAGGAAGGGTTCCCTAGCCATTACCCTTGGTCACAATGGCAGACTTGCCCTCCATAATAGATTCTCGTTGCAGGTACTGAACAGCAAGTAGAAAATGTAATGTAAAAAAATAGATGTAAGCTTTAACAATGGTAGAGAACGAACCATCGAAAGTTGATAAGGCAGACAGACATTACCTAACCAGACATCACTGAGTGAGGAAGAGCAATCTCGCCATGGTGCGCACTGCGCAGTAGTCCACCACAGCCGCCACAACACAGACAGCTGTTTGCGGTGCATTACATGGTGAGTTTGGTGCGTCAGTGTGAAGCAGTACACTAATTACACTCCCTAAATTGATGTATAGACATGCAAGATGTTTGAAAGCACTTTAGGCTTGCAATTTAGCATTCAATGTGATTTCTGCCCTTAAAACACTGCTTTGCATCAAATATAGATTTTTCCCCAGGACTTTTGGCATGTATCCCACTCCGCCACCTGGGGATCCAGGTGTTAGACCCCTTGAAACATGTTTTCCATCACTTTTCTGGCCAACATAAGTATTTCTAGTTTTCCAAGTTCGCCTCCTCATTGAAGTCTATTGCGGTTCGCAAACTTTTCCGCGAACCGAAACTTCCACGGAAGTTCGCAAATTGAAAATCGGAGGTTCGCGACATCTCTACTCATGTTATGTACGCAATGTACAGTATATGTTACTGGTGTTATGTGCATTTTTAAATGACATAACACATATCATGCCTGCAGTATTTGCACTGTGTGCACAACATGGGTTCCATTGTTTTCATAATGCCTGCTAATATTTATGTGCCGTAACGATCGGTGTAACACAGAGAGCGTGTGATTACCGGTGATCTGCAGTATCACCGAGAATACAGATATATACCCGATTATTGATGATCTGCAGTATCACCGACAATCAGATATATCTCTAACCTCTGGACACCTGGGTAATAAGCGTGTTTAGTGCAACAGAAATACTTTGAGGACCGCACATGAGGAGCAGGCGCACAGCAGTAAGGAGTACTGCACAGTAACACGTTCCTTCCATAAGCCTGAGATTCTCCCGAGGGAGGGGTCAGGCTAGGAGTAGGAAGGACAAGTGTGAGTGACACCAGGAGGGGTGTCACCCACAGGTCTGTGAGCTATTTCTTGACTGAGGAGATAGCTCTCGAGGTCGGACAAGCCAGGTCGGCAACAGACAGACAGATCAGGGACAAAGACAGGAGACAGATGTGGAATCCTAAGACAAGCAGAGTACGGCAACAGAGTATCAGATATAGCGAAGTACCTAATCAGAGATCAGAAGAGTAGTCAGGAAAGCAGAAGGTCATAACAGATAAACAATGCAATTAGTACTTTAAGCTATCAAGAATCTGACTCGGTGTGGATTCCCAGCTCCAGCTGGTTCTGGCACACTGTCGGATCTAGCTAAGGTCAGAGAGCTAGCACATAAGTTTTTCCCTAGACTGAGGTGTGAGGTCCTTGATCATCAACACCTAGGAACTGGTCTAGATAATAACACAGAATATATCACAGATACTGACAAGGTCTGAGTGCTACCACGTAGTGATCGCAACGCCAGACACCAGAGAAATGACCAGCACCCAGTATATATACACAAGCGCTCTCCAGCGCCTCTCCTAAGTGCTGGACCAATGAAACCTGATAGAATTGTCAGCTGATCGGCTGTATCAGCTGACACCCTTCTGACTGCCATAAAGGCTCTGCCTCTCAGCGCGTGCGCGCGTCCTTCTGAACCTGTGTGGACTATCAGCCCCAGCCACACCAGACATGTGTTGTAATGCATCTGTTGGTTTGAACGCGGGGCCAGCCGCACCGCTGTCAGAGCATGCGGCGGTTTCCCCGCGTTCAGCCATACTGCTAGCGGTAAGCCCATGCGTGCAAAGTGCCGCGTCGGACGCGGAATCCGCCGCCTTGTTCACTGGGCATGCGGCGGTTTCTCCACGCTCCGTCAGGCTAGTGGATGCAGGCCCATGCGCGTAAGCTGCCATGTTGAACGCGGAATCAGCCACCTTACTTTGAGTACTCGCAGCAGCTTTTCCGCGTTTTCTCACATGTGCACTGTCAGAACATATATTTTAGAAATTAATTTGGTTATGAGGTACCATGTGCGAAAATATCTTCCTCTAGAGGTTACCTATTAGTTCATTGATCTAACCAATTATAATGCTTTGATTCTGAAATATATTTAATGCTGTTTTTATTTGAAACCGGTATAAGCAGATTTATCAAGACATTTCAGAAACAAAGAAAGCACCAATGAAGCAACTGTGTTGGGTACACAGTCAGAATGCTTTTTAATTTAACAGATGAAACCTGATTTTTTTTCAGGGCAGCAATATCACCTTTCTTCAATATTTTGTGCAATCAAATTCAAGCCAAGATAACATTTCACTAGGGCTGAATCCATACCCAAGTTTGACAGGAAATGCTGCCCATCCTTTTATGGCCTTTTATGGCTTGTCATCCAAATCCCATTTTGGTATTTTTCTCGACAGCATGCTGCAGTTTCCTGCAGCATGCACCCGAATCACTATGATTTGGGCTGTCGCTTAGCTGCAGCATGGGTGCAGCAGCCAAATCAGAAAGTGCAGTGCAAAGCTGGGAGTGTGGCTGACCAAACATATACAACAAGCTCTAGTCAGATACCTTTGGAAGGTCCAAGGCTGAATCAGTGCAGCGGAGGAGGATGTGGAAGTCTCTGGAGTACACTAAGACCCTGGATTACACTAAACCTAACACTGCCACCTCTGTTATGTGTTTACTTACAAGGCATTGAAACTCCACCACTATTCTTGTTCTTGTATGCGTTTGCTGTGGAAAACATGTGTATATTGTGGTGGGGGTGGGATTTCTCTTGGTCAGGGGGCAGCTGGTTATAATGGGCCTTGGGCAGTTAAAAAGTACAAAACCTGCCCTGTTTACAATGTTTGACCCCTCTTAATAGATAGGGGGAGGGATGTCTCTGTGGCATTCTGAGTCCTAGTTGTGCGAGGAGTGAGTTAACAAGGGGTCTTATCTATTAGTCATAAATCAGCTAACATCCTCTCACCCCATTTAGATGTTCTGTTTCATTTATGGCATCTTAATGAGATGTATTTATGCTTTGGGGGAAAAAAAACTTTGTATCCCCTTTCGAGGTTGCATGTATATAGCTGTCTGTTCATACATCTTGTAAGCAAACAGGAAGCTTGCTTACTCTTAGGCCTTGTTCACATTACACGTGTTGCTGTCCATATTTCGGCAACGCGTGCAGGAGGCAGACACACACCATCATCAGAAGTGCATAGACTGCACTGTCTGATGTTCACACTGCATGCGTTCTGTACCAGTGGGGTGTGCAAATGCATGCTGCATGCATTCCGATCGCATGGCCATCTGCGTGTGACAATGTGAACGCGGCCTTATTCTTTTAAGTTAGCCAATAAATGGTATCATCCTGATTCCTAATTCAAAACTTTTTACTTTTACTTATGGCTAACACAGTACAATACTCTACTGGTACTTCTGTGGCAATCCTCCTCCTCTACTTCATCTGTTCTCTAACCAGTCTCAGAGATGCATGCTTAGCTAAACAGGAGTGCACTAAGCCATTATACTGTACTTCCAGGCATGGTTATTTTCTATGTACTGCATATTTATGTGAAGTAACACCCTTTTAATATCAAATAACATTGCACAGAGCATGGGACACCCAAGGTCATTCTGTTTACTACTGTAACAAAACAAAGCAATCAATGAATGAATATATATGTATGCAAAGTTATGTTAAAATATACATTGTATTTAATGTATGCATATTAAGTCCGACTTCTTCCTTCGCCATTAATAGAAAATTAACTTTAGATACTTTGCTAGCTAAAATCTTTCACCACTGAATGATGGCAACCTAGGTCCCAGCTATAATACCTGGTTACGTCTGGGAGAATAATGCTCTAGATTAGAGATGGCCCGAACTGTTCGCTGGTGAATGGTTCCCGGCGAACTTCCGCGGAAGTACGATTCGCCCCCATAGTGCATTATTAGGGTCAAATTTGACCCTCTACATCACAGTCAGCGCTATACGCTGCTACCTGAGAGCTACTGTTTTGTCCCCTGTTTTATTGCCTGATGAAGCGGGTTTGGTCCTGTGAAACGCGTTGCATCTATTGGGGTACTAATAAAGTGTTTATGTCAGACAAGTAGTCTAGTCTGCTGTCGGAGGTAAGTCCACCTCTGCCTCCCCAGCATATTTTAAAACTTTTAATTATTGTTTTTATTCTGCTGGCGCCTCTGTTCATCAAAGTCATTATAGTGTCCACCCTTGGTGGAAGGGGGACCCACCCCTACCTTTCGTCTATCTACAGAGAGTGACTTCTTAACCCTGAGTGAGGACAGGTCTAATCTCCTCACCTGCATACACAGTGATTGCCTCAGCGGTAACCCTTGTTTGTGAGTATAACCTTCTCACATTACATTATTCACTATTGTCCTGAGCATACTACACCATATTGGGCTCTCGGTGTCTTTTTCTTATCACAGTCAGCAGGCACATTGTAGCCAATCTGGCTACACTCCCTCCTGGACCCCCCCCCCTTATAAAAGGCAGGCAGCGTCTGGCATTGGACTCACTCGTGTGCCTGCAGTAATTCGAGAAGGGAGAGCTGCTGCAGAGAGAGTTATAGGGAAAGCTTAGTTAGGCTCTTGTAGGCTTGTTAGCTTGCTCCTTGCTAATTCTTATTGCTAAAAAATCACCCCTCAACAGCTCTTTTGAGAGCTAATCTTGTTCTTGTGATCTATTTTTTTTTTTGTGTGTGGCCCACTTGCATTATATTTATATACAGCCCTGTCGGTCAGTTGCAGCTGGCCTTTGGGCCCTTAATTCCTACTGTGCCACTGCCAGGCCCAGCACATTCAGTGACTACCTGTGCAGGCAGCTGCACATTTGTAATCCCAATCACTGCACCTGTTCACTGTTCAGTGCACCTACCTACCTATACCTACGTGAGCGCACGCATTGTTAATACCACCAGTCATTGCACCTGTCATTGCAGTCCGTGTGTGTGTGTGTGACAGGCAGCTGCACATTTGTAATACCAGTCACTGCAACATGTTCACTGCACCTGTGTAACCGCACATTGTTGTACCAGCAGTCACTGCAAACCTGTTCCCTGCACCTTTGTAACCGTACATTGTATTAGACAACTCAGTGCATACCTTTCACTTTATCCTCCCCAATATGGACAAAACAAAAGGAAGAGCCACCTGGCAGGTCTGTTCGAGGTCGTGCTGTCGTGATTTTGAGCGGCCCTCGACCAAAGTACAGTGTTCAGAAGAAGGCACGTGCCATCAACCCCCAATATTTTCAGGACGTAGTTGACTATTTAACACCAAACACCTTATCTTTCTCAGCTTACGCACGGAAGCGTGACATATCTTCCACTTCCTGCTCTGATTTTGGCACCCCACTTAACACTCAGTTGGCCGCCACCACCAAAGTGCCATCACCCCAGGGCTGAGCGGTATGGAAATTTTTGTGTGTGTCTGCCTCAGATGAGAGCAATGCCATCTGTACTCTCTGCCACCGAAAATTGGCCGTGGAAAGACCAAGACCTGCGTAGGGACAACTACCTTACGAAGGCACATGATTAAAAAGCACAAACTGCAATGGGATGACCACCTGAGGAAAAGCAGCATACAAAAGCAAAGCCACACACCGCAGTGGAAGATACCAGGCCGCAATTTTTTCTCAAAAAAGGCGATACCTAAACTGTACCGTGATGTTGAAAGGCAAGTGGCACACAGCGTTGGGTCAAGGGTCCATCTTGACCATGGATGCCTGGTCTGCAAAGCACGCTCAGGCCTGCCCGAAGACTAAGTCAGTCCCCACACACAGCATCTCTGCCTGCACGCCATGTGACTGCCTGCCCCAAGATTAAGTCGTCCCCATACAGCATCTCTGCCTGCAGGCCGCTTGACTGTCTTCTCCTCCACCACCAACAGGGTCCACCAGGACTCCTGGCAGATTCGTGAATTTTTAAGGCCGCTGCTAGCAGCGGCCGCTATAATAATTTTTCTGATGCATGTACATGCCTGCCTAATTTTTCTGGCTGCACTGCAGCTGCAACAACAAAACAAACTGCATGTACATGTGTTAATTCCCCTTCGTGATCATTACCTTGCCGCGGTGAAGGGGCTTGCGTATCACAATAAAGCAATGACCGCCGGCTACATGAGTGTCTTGGGGAGTGGCACACCAAAGATAATAAGGTCGTTGCTTCATTGTGGACAGACCAAATTCGATCAGCTGGACAGTCACTGTTGTTCTGTCATTGAGCTACCTCAGCCTGGCGACCATATGGGCTGGAAAACCGCTATCGCCTGCACTCTCGCCATGGTGCGCACCAGTCCAGCACGGCCATCACAACACAACACAAACAGCTCTTTGCGGTGTGTTACACGGTGAGTTTGGTGTGTCAGTGTGAAGCAGTACTCTACGCTCCCTGATTGATGTATATACATGCAAGATGTTTTAAAGCAGGGATGGTCGTAGTCAGCCAACTTCGCTATGCTGGAACTACGCGTAGTGTTACGCAATTACACTCCGCCAAACTACGGCTTCGAAATTAATGATTCGCTTTGTATGCATTTGTAGACTACGAGTTAAAATACGCAAGTACGTGTAGTGCGAAGCGCAGTGTATGCGGCCGCTTATGCCATTATGCGGAAAAATTTACGCATTAATTCCTCTGTAAATGCTTCTAGCAGGAACTCTATGCATACATTCCCCTTACCAATGCATAATTTTGTACGCATAAAATCGTACGCGGAAAAGTAGACGCGAATAACACATTCGTAGTTCACTTCGCAATACACATGTTAACTACGCGGTCGGTACTTCGCTACGCGTAAATTCGTAAGCGTAGGTTTGAAAATTCGCCTACGAACTACGATGCGTAGATGAGAACTACGATGCGTAAATTCGCACTGGCGTAGTTTCTGCTGATCTCTGTTTTAAAGCACTTTAGGCCTCCAGTTTAGCATGCAATGTGATATCTGCCCTTAAAACGCTGTTTTGTGTCAAATCCAGATTTTTCCCCGGGATTTTTGGCGTCTATCCGACTCATACATGCAAAAACTCAGATGTTCGACCCCTTGAAACATCTTTTCCATCACTTTTGTGGCCAGCATAAATGTTTCTAGTTTTTAAAGTTCGCCTCCCCATTGAAGTCTATTGCGGGTCGCAAAAGTTTGCGGAGGTTCGCGAACCTAAAATCGGAGGTTCAGGCCATCTCTACTCTAGATATGCCAGACAAGCACCACCTCATCAAAACAATCATTCAATTCAAGTACTTTCTGCTTTACCAGAAGTGCTGGAAGCATTTAAAAACTGTTCTGCTGCAAGACCCAGGTCCTGTTTACAAAGCTGAAGGTTTGCCATTTGTGATATATAAGCTTTGTTTGGCTGAGCCTGCAGTACAGGAATTCCTGCCTACCACTGAGTGCTGGAATGATTTCCTGCACTCTAGGAGTCATGCCCAGCTTTTTAATAAGCTCCAACTGACTCTACTGAAATGCCAAGCCTGTGCAATTGCATGCACTTTTTCCTAATCATTAGCATGCATACTGTTGTATAATGGAAAGAGTGCAATGTCATTTATCAAAGAAATGGTTGGTGGATATGCATTGTGATGCCTGGCAGTCTGATTTTTTTCAAACACTGGGTATACATACTTAAGCACATGTGGATAAGCAATCCTGTAAGCTGTTTGAAAAGTGCATCTACTTTAAGGATAAGTATAAGGTGCTTCCACTTATTTAAACATTTTTTTTTAATATATTTTGGGTTTCAATGCTATTTCGGCTTCAGTAGTCAAACCTTTGCAGACGGTAGAGCCACAAATGGAGTTAATACACATGATCTGTGGACTCATTCTATGTCTCACTCTTCTGTAAAATGTTAAACATGTCCGGACCAGGCTAATTGCAATCTTTGCCCTCTTTGGGACCTGTTATCCCTAACAGGACGTAGATTTCAATTAGCATGTTGCAAGGACTCGCCACTACCGCCGATCGTGCTGGTCTCCCATCGCTGCTGCAGCCAACTCGCCCTGCAGTTGCTATGACAGCAGAGCTCCATAAGCCGGTCAGGAGCCAATTTAATTGGCTCCTGACCCTGTGACCAACTGTCCAATTGTCACTCATCATGGTAGGCTGCACTCCATTGTAAGTAGCCATATCCTGTGCATCAGCATCATCTTTATACATCAGAATCCAATGAAATCGGCTCCTGACCGGCTCAGCAGTTGGCTGATGGTGTAATGGTTAAGGGCTCTGCCTCTGACACAGGAGACCAGGGTTCGAATCTCGGCTCTGCCTGTTCAGTAAGCCAGCACTAATTCAGTAGGAGACCTTTGGCAAGTCTCCCTTACACTGCTACTGCCAATAGAGCGCGCCCTAGTGGCTGCAGCTCTGGCGCTTTGAGTCCGCAAGGAGAAAAGCGCAATATAAATGTTATTTGTCTTGTCTTGTCTCACAGAGCTCTGCTGTCATAGTGAAGGCAGGGCTAGTGGGCTTCAGCAATGGAAGAGTGGTATGAAAAGCGAGACCAATGGGTACATGCAGCAAGACATCACAGAGCCCCGTTTTTTTTTGTACCAGCAGCGGGGGCAAACCCAGGTTTTTCATTGTAGGGGATTCCTGAAAGGTCTCCCTCAGCCACACACAATACAGTATAATAATATGGTAGGACATCATGTTGGATGCACATAATGCAATTTCCTGACCGACCAACAATGGGATCCATCAGGAGCAGTTTGGATACAGATAATAATGAGGACAACCGACATTGGTCATGAAAGGGAAAGTGAAGCATTCACCCAGCACGGGCACAGGGCTGTTCTCATACCTGATTCTGTTAAGTTCCCCAGAGCTGCTCCATGCTCTGTACCCATGCTGCTGCTCCATCCAAAGTCAACTGTAGCAGGGAAAGAAAGGGGGCAGTGCTGTGAACTGCAAGATGCCTGCAGATATTCTGGTGTCTCAACTTGTGCCTGGTCTGAGGGGGGATTCTGGGCAGCAGTAATCCCCCCGTGTTTGCTTATGAGCAGTCTCTGGTCCTTAAAGAGGAACTTCAGCCTAAACAAACATACTGTCATTAGTTATGTTAATTAAAATAGATCAGTAATATAATCTCTTACTCATGTGTTTTAAAAGGACAGGCAAATGTTTGTGATTTCATGAGGGCAGCCATCTTTTTGGTTGAAAGGAGGTGACGGGGAGCATGAGACACAGTTCCAACTGTCCTGTGTCCTTATCACCCCTTCCAGTTTCTAGGCAACGAGAACAACATCAGAAATCCCATTATGCTTTGCACAGCATCAGCGGAAAAAATGCCCGGGCAGTTTTCTTTGATGGGGTGAGCTTAGCTTCTGTGCAGCTTAAAATGAGGCTTTGGTAAGAAAAACAAAGTTTTGATGCCATGAAACTGTTAAAGAAACACCAAGCCTTTTCAATGCCGCTGAGTAGATTGTTAGTCTGGAGGTTCACTTTAAGGTGCCAGAGACTACTGGTACTCAAGTGGCTATAGGAGGAGGATAATCACAAGAGTCAGACAAATATGTTACAGCATTTTTCGGATTCTGAAAATACTCTAACATGACTATTGCTTAGTTGTTGTGATGCAATGTTATCAGTAACAAAGTAGAAACCCCTTATCATTTAAAAAGATGGTGGCACAGTGGCGACCGAATGGGGTGGCTCAAGGATCGGCCCACCCCGGGTCTCAGCATTGCCCAGTGTTGCTTAGCAACGCCAGCTACATACAGGAAGTATACAGATGTCACTTACCTGTATGCGGCTGGCGTTACTGGGCAATGCTCGCTGAATCTTCATTGCAGATCACTAAAGATCTGAGGTGTGAATGCCGTTGGACAATGCAGCAGGAAGATCCTCACTTTCTGGAGGAAGGGGCAGGGAGCAGACTGAGCAGGTAAAGCGGCGGCGGGGATCTGGCTATATACATGGGGATCTGACTATATGCACTGGCTATATACAGGGGATCTGACTATATTCACTGGCTATATACTAAGGGGGATCTGACTATACACACGGGCTATATACTAAAGGGGGATCTGGCTATATACATTTACAAAATTTGGGATCATGTTGGTTACCTATGTTAAATGGGGGGTTATCTAGCTACCTATACTATTAATGAGGGGGGGGGGGGGGGGTCATCTGGCTACCTAATCGCTTCCATATTATATTTGTTTTGGCAAAACACTGCTGCATTGTGTATATTGTATGGAAACACTGCACATGGTGGCTATACTACGCAACCTATACTGGGGGCAACTATTCCAGGCTAACTATACTGGGAGCACCTATACCTGGCATTACCCACCGTGGTACACTTAGCACGCCGCACTCACTCCTTTCCTTTTTTGGGCGGGGGAGGGGGTAATTTAATACTCGGCACTGGGTGTCATATGCCCTAGGTACACCATTGTGGTGGTAGTTAGAGGACATAGACTGATCACAGGTAGTGATGGGCGAACACCTGGATGTTCGGGTTCGGGAAAGTTCGCCGAACATGGCCGAGATGTTCGGCATGTTCGGGCCGAACCCCGAACTTTCCGAACATCCAGCTTTTGGGGGCCATATGGGGTCGCAGGCATAAGGGGGGAGCATGCCCCGATCGCGGGGGGGGTCGGAAATTCCCCCCACCCCCTCCGCTAGCGCTCCCCCCTCTGCCCGCTTCCCCATTCAAAAGTTTAAGCAAAGTACCTGTAGTGGATGGCCTGGCAGTGGGCGGCACTGTGGAGTGAGGAGGAGGAGTCCGGAGAGTGACGAGTTGAGGGAGGCCGGGCAGCGGGCGGTTCAGCGGAAGTACCCTTGTGGTACTTCCGCCCTTTCTCTGACCTCACGCCCGCTGCCCGGCCTCCCTCAACTCGTCACTCTCCGGACTCCTCCTCCTCACTCCACAGTGCCGCCCACTGCCAGGCCATCCACTACAGGTACTTTGCTTAAACTTTTGAATGGGGAAGCGGGCAGAGGGGGGAGCGCTAGCGGAGGGGGTGGGGGGAATTTCCGACCCCCTCCGCGATCGGGGCATGCTCCCCCCTTATGCCTGCGACCCCATAGGGGGGCAGTATTCGGCCGAACAGGGCCCTGTTCGGCCGAACAGGGGCCCTGTTCGGCCCTGTTCGGCGGCCATTAGAAGTTCGGGGCGAACCCGAACTTAAAAGGCCGAACACCATCAGGTGTTCGGCCGAACGCGAACATCACCCGAACAGGGTGATGTTCTGCAGAACCCGAACAGTGGCGAACACTGTTCGCCCAACACTAATCACAGGTTGCAAACAGTATTTCAGCTTATATAACTTGGTTTTATCTACAGAGACAACTTTAACAGCTACAACCTTGCTACATAATGCTACATAAATGCTAAAAGCACAATCTGTATTTGGTGTGTGGACTTTTTATGTCTGAACTCAAAATGTAACAAAGTAATTTCTGAAAGCAGTCATGGGGATTTATCTGAAGTATTGTCTTTGGAACCAAACTTTTCATGTTCAAAAATTCTTTGTGTAGCTGTGCTTGCTGCAGCTGTGCACTTATCTTTAAATGCTTAAAGGGAATCTTTATCCAGGAATATCAACCTACAGTTTTATCATGAAAGAAAACTGTTTACTGAACATATTGCTTTTTCTCTTACCCTCTAAACATTTTCAAATACAGACCAGTGAAATCTGTGTTGAAATTCAACCAACCATAGCATGATCAGATAAGCCACTTTGCCCGATCAATCTGCTAATTCCCTTCTCAGCCCATCTCTTCTGAAGAATCATGCTGTCTGCTGACTTGTGTGCAGAGACAAGAAAGCTGCGCTGTGTTTTCAGCGCTTTCTTGGGTGCTAGCCTAGGTGGGGCAGAAGGTTATATAGAAAATGGATATTATAGAAATAATCAATTCCTTGTAATGTATCCTGAATTAGTTTATTTTAGTATAGTTTGATTTTTTTTCCCTATGTAGATACCGGTAAGTGGCATAATTAAGAAATAAATCTATAATGAATATATTGGGCAGCATGGTGGTGTAGTGGTTAGCGCTCTCGCCTTGCAATGCTGGGTCGAATCTCAGCCAGGTCAACATCTGCAAGGAGTTTGCATTTTCTCCCACATCCCAAAAACATACAGATGAGTTAATTGGCTTCCCCTTAAATTGGCCCTAGACTACGATACATACACTACACTACACGATACATACATAGACATAAGACTATGGTAGGGAATACATTGTGAACCCCTCTGAGGGACAGTTAAGTGTAAAGATAATATATACTCTGTACAGCGCTATTATAAATACTTAACAATAATAATAATAATAACTAAATTATTAGGGTATTGCAATTGCTAGTGAACCTGGCCATAAGCTCATACACCTTCTGTCTGACATGGTTGTAGCTTTTCATACTTGTATATTACTGTGCTCTTTGCAGGCTCACTCTCAAGACGGCACTGAACACAAGGAACAGCTGTCTTGTCTCTACGCTTGAGAGCAGACAAGATGGCTTCTCAAAAGAGAGGCGTGAGAAGGGAGCTGGAAGAGAGGTTGGGCAGAGGTGCAGATCTGACCGTGATATGGTTAATTTGAACACAGATTTCAGGCAGCTGGATTTGGTAGAGGAAAAAAATGTCAACAGTACTTTTACTAAGTTAATATTTAACAGTATTAGATTTTACAACATGAACCAAAGGCCTCAGATACTCTCATAAGGCTCAACAACTGTTTGTACAACTATCTTAGGGCCCTTTTCCACTGGGCGTGTTTTTCGATCCGAAAATTGGATCATGCCTGTTCTGTTGATTGCTACAGCACTACAATGAACATGTAAATTGAGGTCCTGTTTTTCCACTAGTGCAAACTTGATTTTTTTCCAAATCGCAATTGCAGGCCTGCTGTATTTTTTGTGCGTTTGCACTCCAACACTTTGTACAGGACTACAGGAACACTGAATAACAATTGCGCTGCTTATGCGATTTTCCACGCAATTTGGCTCTTTAAAAACTTCTTGCGCAGAGTTTTTCTTCACGCATCAGAAATCACAAATGCATTGCAATCGTGCCATCCACTCCACGAATCACAGTGCAATTGCAGTAGTGGAAATAGAAGGTAACGTTTAGTGATGTAATTTGGGACCTGTAAACTCAAGAGGATCACAGTGGTTCAACCACCTAATCACTTTAAAAGCAACAGCCATTAGCTGTGTTTTTACATATATAAGAACAGTCAAGTAGCTCGGGGTGACCCAAAACCAATTGGAAAGTATAGGAGACTAAAAGCGACCGAAAAGCCCTCCTACTAAAAAGCAATGTCCAGTGCAGTTTAAAGCTTTATCCCATAGAGCCATGTCAATCACTGCCATGCACTGAAGAAGACCAACAGTCCGAAACAGGCTGTCTACAAGTTGGGGTTGGTGTGGCTCTGTTAATTTTATAAGCTATTGGCTTGCTATTCACCAGCGGTTCTGGGTGTGGGCTTTGCTTCAGGGGTATAAAGAGATAATTTGCATATTCAGTAGTGAAGCGTTGTAAGAGACTGCAGTCGCTCACTTAGGGTTGAATTCTTGCAAATATCGTATGTTTTAAGAAGGCAAACTGCACTGGGCTTTACATAGGAGAGGGAGATAACCAAACCAAAATGATGAGGGTGTCTGGTGGGCTAGCACCCTTGTCATCGTCACGTGTCCTTATCAATGGCTTTCTGATCTCTGAAGGCCCACACGCTTGTAAAAAGCTTATTGATTTTAAGGGGTTAAGTGAAGGGGCATGCATTTTGCACCTGATGGTCAGGCCTTTAATCAAAGGTCCACATGGAAAAAAAACTACATGTATTTTCATGAGCCATGTTGGGCCATCCCTTGTATAAAACTATAGCACTTGGTGGTAGATTCATAAAAGGGTGTGCAAAAAAAAAAATCTGGGTAGGAAAATACCGCATTCGGTATTTTAGACTTGTGTGTGCTAATTCCTAAAAAATTCCACAGGTGTGGTAAAAGTTTGGTGAATTTCCGAAGGCCATTGACAAAAACCTGTTAGTAACAGCAGGAGAGAGTTACAAGCTGTTCGTGAAGTGAGAGCATTACAATAGAAGAGGTATCCCAAACATCCGTTTAGATGTACAGATTCAGAGTGAGCAGAGGCAGTATATTAGTCTTTCTTAACATTCTATTTGATTGTCACAGCTTAGAAGAACTTCAAGAAACTTTACACATGCCATGCTTAGATGATTTTCCCCACTAGCTCTTACACATCTTCAAAACAGGAACCCAAGTGGTTAAACAGCCACACAGCCTAAGGTATTCAGGGGAAGCCTGTTTTTGTTCCATTCTCTATCAGCTGCTGCCTAGAAGGCTTGCCCTGCCGGCGAAGGCTGCAGTGCCTATCTGATTCTTTCATTCAGACCTGCAGGAGAACAGGGGCTGTCTCTATTTGCTCCCTGCTCCTGTCAGTCACAGTTCTCCCTGCTTCTGCTTGTGAGTCACGGCTCCCAGCACACTCTCCTCACACAGATTCCGCACTCTTTTCACCACTTCAATGCAGACTGTATTGCTTTATGGCTTTACCGCTTGTTGTAGGCTTTATGAATTGACATTTGTTGAGGTATTTACCGAACAAGTCGGTAATTTACTGTGTATCTATATCTATATCTATATCTATATATATATATATATATATATATATATATATATATATCCTGACTACAGTATGACAGGAATCTGCATTTTAGGCACTTTTGCTGTGTTTTTATTACACATTGGGAAATCTAATGGTGGCCATACATGGTACAATTTTTTCATCCAAGCTTACCATTTCTATGTAATATAAGGGAACTGCCTAAATTATCCTTTCAGTATATTCACTTAATTTACCCTTCTACTACATAGAAATGGTAAGATTGGATGAAAAAAATGTACCATGTATGGCCACCATAAAGCAAATGACTGATGTATCTCAATCCTGATTCTAGATGTGACTCCTGGTGTGTAGAGTTGGGCCGAACCTCCGATTTTAGGTTCGCGAACCGGGTTCGCGAACTTTCGCGGAACGTTCGGTTCGCGTTAAAGTTCGCGAACCGCAATAGACTTCAATGGGGATGCGAACTTTGAAAAAAAAAAATAATTATGCTGGCCACAAAAGTGATGGAAAAGATGTTTCAAGGGGTCTAACACCTGGAGGGGGGCATGGCGGAGTGGGATACACGCCAAAAGTCCCCGGGAAAAATCTGGATTTGACGCAAAGCAGCGTTTTAAGGGCAGAAATCACATTGAATGCTAAATGACAGGCCTAAAGTGCTTTAAAACATCTTGCATGTGTATACATCAATCAGGTAGTGTAATTAAGGTACTGCTTCACACTGACACACCAAACTCACCGTGTAACGCACCGCAAACAGCTGTTTGTACTAGTGACGGCCGTGCTGGACTGGTGCGCACCATGGCGAGAGTGCAGGTTTTGGTGGCTTTACAGCCCATATGGTCGGCCTGGCTGATGTAGCTGAATGACAGAACAGTGACTGTCCAGCTGAACAAATTTGGTCTGACCACAATGAAGCAACGACCTTATTATCTTTTGTGTGCCCCCCGAGACACTCATCTAGGCGCCGGTCATTGCTTCATTGTGATACGCAAGCCCCTTCACCACGGCAAGG
Source organism: Hyperolius riggenbachi (assembly GCF_040937935.1). Classification (NCBI taxonomy): domain Eukaryota; kingdom Metazoa; phylum Chordata; class Amphibia; order Anura; family Hyperoliidae; genus Hyperolius; species Hyperolius riggenbachi. The sequence continues at coordinate 374,091,529 of NC_090648.1, read as the reverse complement.
TAATGATCACGAAGGGGAATGGGCGCATGTACATTCCTTTTCTTTTGTTGTTGCAGCTGCCCTCAGTGCAGCCAGAAAAATTAGGCAGTCATGTACACGCACCATAAAAATTATTACAGCGGCCGCTGCTAGCAGCGGCCTAAAAAATTCAGCAATCTGCCTGGAGTCCCGGACCCTGTTGGTGGTGGCGGAGAAGGTAGTGAAGCGGCCTGCAGGCAGACATGCTGTGTGGAGGGACTGGGAGCGACTTAGTCTTTTTGGGGCAGGCCAGGCAGCCAGTCACACGGCGTGCAGGCAGAGATGCTGTGTGTGCGGGGACTGACTTAGTCTTGGGGCGGGCAGCAGCCCTCCGGGATCCATGCCTCATTTATTTTGATAAAGGTGAGGTACTTAACACTTTTGTGACTTAGGCAACTTCTCTTCTCTGTGACAATGCCTCCAGCTGCGCTGAAGGTCCTTTCTGAGAGGACGCTTGCGGCAGGGCAGGAGAGAAGTTGGATGGCAAATTGGGACAGCTCTGGCCACAGGTCAAGCCTGCGCACCCAGTAGTTCAAGGGTTCCTCATCGCTGTTCACAGCAGTGTCTACATCCACACTTAAGGCCAGGTAGTCGGCTACCTGCCGGTCGAGGCGTTGGTGGAGGGTGGATCCGGAAGGGCTACGGCGAGGCGTTGGACTAAAGAACGTCCGCATGTCCGACATCACCATGAGATCGCTGGAGCGTCCTGTCTTTGACTGCGTGGACACGGGAGGAGGATTAGTGGCAGTGGTACCTTGCTGGCGTTGTGCCGTCACATCACCCTTAAAGGCATTGTAAAGCATAGTTGACAGCTGGTTCTGCATGTGCTGCATCCTTTCCACCTTCCGGTGAGTTGGTAACAGGTCCGCCACTTTGTGCCTGTACCGAGGGTCTAGTAGTGTGGCCACCCAGTACAGCTCATTCCCCTTGAGGTTTTTTATACGGGGGTCCCTCAACAGGCAGGACAGCATAAAAGACGACATCTGCACAAAGTCGGATCCAGTACCCTCCATCTCCTCTTGCTCTTCCTCAGTGACGTCAGGTAAGTCAACCTCCTCCCCCCAGCCGCGAACAATACCACGGGAAGGTTGAGCAGCACAAGCCCCCTGCGACGCCTGCTGCGGTTGTTCTCCTGCCGCTGCCCCCTCCTCCTCCTCCTCCCCCAAAGAAACACCTTGCTCATCATCCTCTGAGTCTGACTCGTCTTCTGCACACGACCTCTCTTCTTCCTCCTCCTCCCCCCTCTGTGCTGCCGCAGGTGTTGAGGAAACAGCTGGGTCTGATGAAAATTGGTCCCATGCCTGTTCCTGCCGTAACGGTTCCTGGTCACGCTCATTCGCAGCTTCATCCGCCACTCTACGCACAGCACGCTCCAAGAAGTACGCGTAGGGAATTAAGTCGCTGATGGTGCCCTCACTGCGGCTCACCAGGTTGGTCACCTCCTCAAACGGCCGCATGAGCCTGCATGCATTTTTCATCAGTGTCCAGTTGTCGGGCCAGAACATCCCCATCTTCCCAGACTGTTTCGTTCTACTCCAGTTGTAGAGGTACTGGGTGACGGCTTTCTTCTGTTCTAGCAGGCGGGAGAACATGAGCAGGGTCGAGTTCCAGCGAGTGGGGCTATCGCAAATGAGGCGTCTCACCGGCATGTTGTTTTTACGCTGAATTTCTGCAAATCGTGCCATGGCTGTGTAAGAGCGCCTCAAATGCCCACAGAACTTCCTGGCCTGCTTCAGGACATCCGCTAAGCCAGGGTACTTTGCCACAAATCTTTGAACCACTAGATTCATGACATGTGCCATGCAGGGTATGTGTGTCAGCTTCCCCATATGCAAAGCGGCAAGCAGATTGCTGCCGTTGTCGCACACCACGTTGCCTATCTCCAGGTGGTGCGGGGTCAGCCACTCATCCACCTGTTTCTTAAGAGCAGCCAGGAGAGCTGCTCCAGTGTGACTCTCCGCTTTGAGACAAGCCATGTCTAAGATGGCGTGACACCGTCGTACCTGGCATGCAGCATAGGCCCTGCGGAGCTGGGGCTGTGTAGCTGGAGAGGAGAACTGCCACTCAGCCAAGGAGGAGGAGGAGGACAGCGAAGAGCATGTAGCAGGAGGAGAGGAGGTGGCAGGAGGCCTGCCTGCAAGCCGTGGAGGTGTCACAATTTGGTCCGCCGCTTTCTGCTTGCCATCGTTCACCACCAGGTTCACCCAATGGGCTGTGTAGGTAATGTAGCGGCCCTGCCCGTGCTTGGCAGACCAGCCATCCGTGGTCAGGTGTACCCTTGACCCAACGCTCTTCGCAAGAGATGACACCACTTGCCTCTCAACTTCACGGTGCAGTTGGGGGTATGGCCTTTCTCGAAAAATAAGTGCGGCCTGGCATCTTCCACTGCGGTGTTCCGATGGCCACAAATTTACGGAAGGCCTCAGAGTCCACCAGCCGGTATGGTAACAGCTGGCGAGCTAACAGTTCCGCCACGCCAGCTGTCAGACGCCGGGCAAGGGGGTGACTGGCCAAAAGTGGCTTCTTCCGCTCAAACATTTCCTTCACGGACACCTGACTGCTGCTGTGGGCAGAGGAGCAGGAACCGCTCAAGGGCAGAGGCGGAGTGGAGGAGGGTGCCTGTGAAGGTGCAAAGGAGAAAGCGGCAGAAGCAGATGATGCACCTGAAGGAGGAAGAGGAGAAGGAGGGTGACTTTTCTTTTGTGTGCTGCTGCTGCTTTTGCTCAGGTGGCCATCCCATTGCTGTTTGTGCCTTTTCTCCAGGTGCCTTCTTAAGGCACTTGTCCCTACGTGAGTGTTGGCCTTTCCACGGCTCAATTTTTGTTGGCAGAGCGAACAGATGGCTTTGGTCCGATCTGAGGCACACACATTAAAAAATTTCCACACCGCTGAGCCACCCTGGGATGTGGGCACTATGGGGACCTCAGCAGCTGATGCTGAAGGGCAAGTTGGCTGGCTGTACATAGGTGGCGATACATGGTGCCGGACTCTGCCACCAGCTGTTTCTGACGAAGAGCTGCCCCAGCTTCTTTCAGCAACTTCTCTCCTCCTACTACTCTCTGACTCCCCCTCTGAACTGTCCCCCTCTTCATCTCCTCTATTGGGAACATACAGAGGATCCCTATTACCGTCATCATTGTAGTCATCCTGCCCAGCTTCGCTTGCCTCAGACAAATCCAAACTTGCACCATCAGTAGGTCCTTCATCCTCCTGGCACGTTACATCCATAGTGTTGCCGCGTAACTCAGACATATTAGCTGGTGAAAATTCATCTGGCTGTAACAACAATGGCTGTGCATCAGTGATTTCAACACTAAATAATTCTTGCGAAGTGTCAAATGCAGCGGAAGTGGTGCTAGTAGTAGCGCTGGTGGCTGAGCAAGATGAGGTGTTCTGTGTCGCTAAATACTCAACCACGTCCTGACAATCTTAGGAGGTGATGGGACGTGCCTTCTTCCGAGCACTGTACTGTGGGCCAGGTCCACACGAAATTACATTTACACGACCTCGCGCAGACCTGCCGGGTGGCCTTCCTCTGCCTCTGCCACTACCTCTTCCTCTTCCTCTACCTGTTTTGTCCATATTGGGTATGCACGGAGTGGTATATCACACTGCGTGCACTCACGTAGGTAGGTGGGTTCACTTAACTGCACAGGTATGCGCACTGATGCGGTGGGTTCACTGAACAGAACAGGTATACAGTGGCGGGTTCACAGAACAGGTATGCAGTGGCAGGATCACTGAACACAATAGGTATGCAGTGGCGTGTTCACTAAACAGGTATACAGTGGCGGGTCCACTGAACAGAACAGGTATACAGTGGCGGGTTCACTGAACAGGTATACAGTGGCGGGTCCACTGAACAGAACAGGTATACAGTGGCGGGTTCACAGAACAGGTATGCAGTGGCAGGTTCACTGAACACAACAGGTATGCAGTGGCAGGTTCACTGAACACAACAGGTATGCAGTGGCGGGTTCACTGAACAGGTATACAGTGGCGGGTCCACTGAACAGAACAGGTATACAGTGGCGGGTCCACTGAACAGAACAGGTATACAGTGGCGGGTCCACTGAACAGAACAGGTATACAGTGGCGGGTTCACAGAACAGGTATACAGTGGCGGGTCCACTGAACAGAACAGGTATACAGTGGCGGGTTCACAGAACAGGTATGCAGTGGCAGGATCACTGAACAGGTATGCAGTGGCAGGATCACTGAACAGGTATGGAGTGGCAGGATCACAGTACAGGTATGCAGTGGGCTGAGGGCTCACTGAACAGAACAGGTATGCAGTGGCAGGATCACTGAACAGGTATGGAGTGGCAGGATCACAGTACAGGTATGCAGTGGGCTGAGGGCTCACTGAACAGAACAGGTATGCAGTGGCAGGATCACTGAACAGGTATGCAGTGGCAGGATCACTGAACAGGTATGCAGTGGCAGGATCACAGTACAGGTATGCAGTGGGCTGAGGGCTCACTGAACAGAACAGGTATGCAGTGGCAGGATCACTGAACAGGTATGGAGTGGCAGGATCACAGTACAGGTATGCAGTGGGCTGAGGGCTCACTGAACAGAATAGGTATGCAGTGGCAGGATCACTGAACAGGTATGCAGTGGCAGGATCACTGAACAGGTATGCAGTGGCAGGATCACAGTACAGGTATGCAGTGGGCTGAGGGCTCACTGAACAGAACAGGTATGCAGCCAGGAAGAAGTTAAGCCTAACTAATCTTTCCCTATATGAGAGACTGCAGCAGCTCGCCCTACTCTCACTAATGCAGGCACACGAGTGGCCGTAATGGCCGCCGCTGCCTGCCTTATATAAGGGGGGGTGGGGCTCCAGGGGCTAGTGCAGCCTAATTGGCTACACTGGGCCTGCTGACTGTGATGTAGAGGGTCAAAGTTGACCCTCAGTGCATTATGGGGCGAACCGAACTTCTTCCGCAAAAGGTTCGCGTGCGGTACCCGCACGCGAACCACCTACGTTCGCCGGCGAACCGTTCTGCCCAACTCTACGTGTGAACTTGAGCAGTTCCTGTATAACAATTGCCAACAGAGTTCGTTGACCTTTGGATTGGTACTTGTTACATTGTGTAGAACTACTTTGTATCAAACATTTTACCAACCAGCAGTTGAACTTGCAACCTTTTGCCATGCCTTCTTTCTTCACTTGCGGGGGGGGGGGGGGGGGGGGGGGGGGAAGTAAATAAGAAAGTACGTTTCTTTTTAAATTAGATCCTAGCAACACATTTCAAAAAGGTTGTCATGGGGCTAAAAGACTGGAATGTAATGTCAAAATGCCTAATGTAGTGCCAAAATTAGTGTAACAATTTAGGAATAAAAATACTATACCTAATCCAAATCTAAATTGTAGATAACTTGGAGATCTCGCCATCTACATTATGTGACCAAAGAATTCAGAGAAATTCATGTACATAAGAAAAACACCAAACACCAATTCTCAATATTTGTGATCTTTGGGGTCTGCAACGGGGATGAAATTTAAAAACAGCCATGATTCTGTGGTAGAAATCACTGCATGTCTCAGGTATAGGTCTGGAAACCATTGTCTGGTACAACCTCAGACAATGCTTGTACCAGACAATGGTTTCCAGAAGTCTTGCTTTATTAATATCAAAGTACAATGGTACAATGTTGTAACCAGAGGGGTGCAAATAATTTTTTTGTGAATTTTTGTTACTAAAATATTGGTAAATATTACCAATATTTTACTACAGCTAAACCTATCCCTCACCCTCCTCTCACACAGACCCCCCCCCCCCCTCCAATGCCTAACTCTAACCAACCCCCAATGCCTAACCTTATCCTCCCCCTTTCTAACGCCTAAGCTTAAGTGGACCCCCCTCCCACTGTACATCCGCCACAAAAATGGAAAATACCGGCAATGCTACATAAATATTAATGATAAATTTTACTGCTAGTAGAGGACCGAAGCCTATAAATAGTACCACTCACTGGGTATAGAGAAGTATAGTACATCCATCTTTATTTAATTTCAACATCACAATTCATGATGATTCACTAATAAAATTTACATTAAAAATCCCTATAAAATACATTGCTGCGATCAGTGTCACCGATCTGTAAAGCCTTGGACTGATAATCATGTATTGAATCAGTATTGAATATCAATAATGTACTGAACCCCTATTGATTCAGTACATGATATAGCAGTCCAGGGCTTTATTGATTGCAGCAGTGTATTTTATGGGGATTTTTTAATGTAATTCATGAATTGTGATGTTGACATTGAATACAAATGTTGTACTTTTTCTACACCAGTAAGTGGGGCTATTTACAGGCTTCTGTCCTTTACTAATGGTAAAATATATTATTCATTCTATGCACACTCATCACTGAGTGGGTGCAGACATTTCTTTTTTTTTAATAAATTTTACCTGGCAAATTTCTGTTTGGTTACCTGGATGTTGTTAAAGGACAAATTAAGTGAGTGGGGTATGGAGGCTGCCATATTTATTTCCTTTTCAGCAATACCAGTTACCTGGCTATCCTGCTGATCCTCTGCCACTAACACTGTTAGTCATAGACCCTGAACAAGTATGCAGCAGATCAGGTGTTGACATTGTCAGATCTGACAAGAATAGCTGCATGCTTGTTTCTGGTATGATTCAGATACTACTGCAGCCAAATAGATCAGCAGGGCTGCCAGGCAACTGGTGTTGCTTAAAAGGAAAGAAATATTGCAGCCTCTATATTCTTCTCACTTCAGTTGTCCTTTAATTAACATTAGTGCCAATAACACTATTCAAATCCATTTACTGCAGGCGACTACATTTCCTGTTTCCTGCAGGGGCAGTTGCATCCCCTATATAAATAATATACAATCCTTTATCAACAGAGGCAGGCAAAAACATTGCTTTCAATATTAATTCTTAATAATCTGTTTAGTGGTGCTCAGAAGATCTTGCTATATAAGCATAAAAAAAGCCCTGTTTTGTCATTGTGCCATTCACAAACTGAATTGGGTCTCTAAACAATTTAAACTAAACTATGTACCAGGAATATGAAACATGATTGCCACAGTGGATTCTGTGTATGATAAAAGTATGCATCGAACTATAGGGCTGGGAGCGTGATCAAGAGAAGGTAACGACGCTGCTACAAAAAAAACAAAAAAAATGCTTTGCAACAAAATCTGATTTCATGTGTATGAGGCTAATTTCACACTATTCACCCCAGCTAGAAATGAGAAATCCTTTACAATAAAAGAAGAAAAAAAACACAGAATATATTACAATGAATGAAGCACATATAAAGTATTTTTTTTTTTTGTAACACTGTTTTTATTGAACAGCATAACAGATGAACAGCGAGGTGCACATGCACTGTGAAAAAATAAACAATAGAATAGTTGCATTGTAAGAAATGGTACAAACATCCAGGCAGTGAGTAATACAACTTAATCTCTAAATCTGGATATACAGAAAAAATCCAAAACATCAAAAGTTTACCAGGAACATTACCATTACCAAATTAGATAAAGTAACAATAAGGAACCATGGTGATGTAAAAAGGTGACATATAAAGTAATTTGATGATCGTGAAAGAACATTGTGAAATGTTACATGTTTCATGCCATGGTATTCCAACTCTTCAAATTGTAGCTCAAAAGATTGGTATTGAACTGCAAGTTCCAACAATTGTAAGATTGCAACAACACTTTTCAAAATCCTCCACTGTCAAAAGCAGAAAAGTTTTGAAAAAGATCTCTAAAAGTTTTTTTTATAATCTGGACTCTTTAACTACTTTAAAGCTCCGTCTACACGAGGCGATCCGGCAGCTCGATTAGCCGCCGTATCGCCTCTTCCGCATCCCCGCGCGTACCCGTCGCGTCCCCACTCGTCCGCGCGTGCGTCGGATTCGATCCGCCCTCATCCCCGCCCGGTGCCACTTATCTTCCGCTCGATTCCCTGCCATTGTCCCTTCGTGGGGAACGAGCAGGGAATTGGCGGTGGCGAAATCCGACCTGACGGATCGCATGAGACCGCCTCACGACAACGGGCGTGACCACGGCGGCAGCCCCAGGTCCACCTTACGCCAATTGGCGCGCAAGCTGTACACCCATCTCCTGTTCGGGGGGGCGGAGCTCCACCCCGCCTTCAATCTCCGAGTGCCAATCACCGCTCGGGAGACTGTTAGACGTCGAAACCGCCATCTTTACATGTAGTACAGTGCTGCAATCAGCAGCAGCGCTGTACTGGGGACAGCCATGTAACATGGCTGTCCCCCTGGGGGACAAGAGAGCGATCAGCTCTCATAGGCTGAAGCCTATGACAGCCGATCGCCTGATTGGCCGGCTGGGGGGAGGGAGGGGTTTTCTAAAAAAAATTAAATAAATAGAAAAAAATATTTTTAAAAAACGAACATAAATATTGATAAAAAAACAAACAACTGGGGGGCGATTAGACCCCACCAACAGAGAGCTCTGTTGGTGGGAGGAAAAGGGGGGGGGGGTAATCACTCGTGTGCTGTGTTGTGTGGCTCTGCAGCTTGGCCTTAAAGCTGCCGCGGCCATTTTAGCAATAATTAGCCTGGTCTTTAGGGGGGTTTACCACTGTGATCATCAAGTGGTTAATAACTGGAGTAAGTTTCCCATTGGCAATTTACCTTTTTCTTTATTATTATTGCATCCTGCCCATATGTTGGTGATGTCATAGAAGGAAAGTGGATTTTTTATTTTGTGATTTTATATAATTTTGAAACTTTTGATGGCTAGGGAGAGCTCTGGTACATAAATATGAATTAAGATTTGAAGGGCGCTGCTAATTTAGGCGCTAATATCCTGCTGCTGTGCTCTCGGGGGTCGGGGTTCCCTTCTTCCAACTCCAAGACCAAGGGAGAATGTAAAAAAGAAAGAAAGAGTAGCGCTGAACGGCCTACACAATTAATCTCCTTTATTGATATGTACATCTCATATGCATACAACTGTTTAATCATAAATAGCTAGTGCACTATTCCTTTAAAAACATCAATAAAAAAACAGAAATCTCAGTAAAAACACAAAAAACAAATTACCACTCACTCACTCATACATACTGAAAGCACTCTAATTTGCCCCTTTAAGAGATTCATTCTACTATCAAAAATTGCTGCTTTAAAAAAATAAAAAAGCGCTCAAAAATGGTTTTGATGTATCTCTTCTGAGTGATACTGTTCTGCAGGATTAATTTATAAAATTATTTTAATATTGACTGTTATAAACTGCAAGTCCAAGGGAGAACAGTACCTTTCAGACACTCAGTCACTTAAGTTCCATAGGTTATATATGTAGTTAGAGATGTCGCGAACCTCCGATTTTCGGTTCGTGAACCCCGTTCGTGAACCTTCACGGAAGGTTCGGTTCGCATAAAAGTTCGCGAACCGCAATAGATTTCAATGGGGAGGCGAACTTTGAAAACTAGAAAAATTTCTGCTGGCCAGAAAAGTGATGGAAAAGATGTTTCAAGGTGTCTAACACCTGAGATCTTTCAGTGACTACAAGAGGGGGGAAAAAAATTCAAAAATACCTTATAGTTTTTGAGAAAATCAATTTTAAAGTAACTCCTTCTGACCGTGGGAAAATTAAGCGCCCGCCGACTTTAGCAGTTAATAGCAAAGCCGCTTTAAAAGCTAGAAACCCCAAACTTGCAGAAAATGTTAAGAAGAAAAGTGGGAATAAGAGGAAAAATTTTTTTTTTCAAAAAGACCTTATAGTTTTTGAGAAAATCAATTTTAAAGTTTCAATGTAAATTCTTCTTCTGACCGTGGGAAAACATACCCCCGCCGACTTTAATGGTTAATTGCAAAGCCCCTTTAAAAGCTAGCAACACCAAAATTACTGGGAATGTTAAGAAGAACAGTGGGAACAAGAGGAAAATTTTTTTTTTCAAAAAGACCTTATAGTTTTTGAGAAAATCGATTTTAAAGTAAAAAAAAAGTCGATTCATAAAAAAAGAACCGATACATTAAAAAGATCCGGCTCATTCATGAGCCGTTAGTATAGCAGAGAATGCGTCCTCGGAAGGACGTGAAGCTGCTGGCTCCCGCTGCTGTCTCTCCCCACCTGCCTGCACCTGTCAACCCCCACCTAGCCTGGCACCCAGTGCACCCATGGGTGCACTGGGTGCCAGCCTAGGTGGGGGTTGACAGGTGCAGGCAGGCAGGTGGAGAGAGACAGCGGGATCTAGCAGCTATGCGTCCAAAAGGACTTTTGGATGCATTCTCTGCTATGTGGGTGGGGGGCTTTGGAGATCTTCAATCAACTTAATAGAAGATCGCAACATAAGAGGATACAGTTCGTTGGATCATTTACCGAGGATATTGCCGTGGGAAATTTTTTTTAAAGGTACAGGTAAGTATTTCTGGTTAATTAAGAAAATTAAAGGACTTTTTTCGTGGTTGTTTTTTTATTTCATTTAACCCTTTGTGGAAATGGCTAGGGGTACTTTGTACCTCTATACTCATTTCTCCTGGGAGGGGGTGGGCATCTGGGGTCCCCTTCTTAAAGGGGACTCCCAGATGTCACCATGAACCCACCCCCAGGGAGTCGTCGCCCCCACCTCCTCCTGGGGCACCGGAGGTGGGGAAGAGGCCCTTGTCCATGGATTGGACAAGGGCTCCAGGGGGGGGGGGGAGGGGAAGGCTTGGCTGCCCCCCCCCCCCCCCCCCGGAACCACCCATACCATGGACCATGCGGGCTGGCAGAGCTCAGGGTGCGAAGCCCCAGTCGGCCGGGGCTCCGCATTCTGGCTATCCCAGCCTGCATGGGGGACAAGGGGTTACAGAGGCTGGGGAGGGGGGACCCCACGTCATTTTTTTTTTCAGATTTCCCACACTCAGCACATAAAAATAATAAAATAATAAAATAAAAAAATAAAAAAAATAAAAAATATATGTATATATTTTTAGGACTTACGAGGCCACAAGTATGAAAAAAGTTAAATACCATTTCATAATCCCCCTAACAGTTCCTACAATGCTAGAAAATTTGCCACTGCTGAGCAATTGCCCTTTGAAAAGATTTGAGATTTTTGAAAGTGAAATAGGGAGCCTAATGGAAGCCTATGGCAGAATTCAGCACTTTTGCACCCCTATAATTCTGGTTGGTTATCATCACCCGCTGACTTTAGCAGTTAATAGCAAAGGCCCCTTACATCCTAGCAGCACCAAATTTGCAGGATATGTTAAAAAGATAGCAGGAAACAATATTTAAAGGACTTCCGAGGCCACAAATGTGAAAAAAGTTAAATACCTTTTCATAATCCAGATCCATGGAGGACGCCATCCGCTCCCTCCCGTTCATTCCTCCCGCAGTAATACCGGCCCGGTCGGGTCCCGACTCCCGACCCCTCCGAACAGGTCGGGTTCTCATTCCCCACTTAATATGGCCGCCACAGATTGCCGCGGCTGCGCAGTCCGCACAGACTTTATTGCACCTGCGCAGCTCTAGGGTCTCCTCCTGCCGCGTCATCAATATGCGTGCATACATCGGACGCATCGGGAGGAGGACCTAGAGCTGCGCAGCCGCAATCGCATCTTTGCGGACTGCGCAGCCGCGGAAATCTGTGGCGGCCATATTGAGGGGGGAATGAGAACCCGACCCGTTTGGAGGGGTCGGGACCCGACCGGGGCCGGTATTACTGCGGATGCCATGGCGGAATGAACGGGGGGCGCAGATGGTGTCCTCCATGGATCTGGATTATGAAATGGTATATATATGTATATATATATGTGTGTGTATATATATATATGTATATGAATATGTGTGTGTATATATATATATATATATATATATATATATATATATATATATATATATATATATATATATATATATATATATATATATATATGTATGTATATGTGTGTGTGTATATATATATATATATATGTATATGTGTGTGTATGTATATATATATATATATATATATACATACATACATACATACATACATACATACATACATACATATATGTGTGTGTGTGTGTGTATATATATATATATGTGTGTGTGTGTGTGTGTGTGTGTGTGTGTGTGTGTGTGTGTGTGTGTGTGTGTGTGTGTGTGTGTGTGTGTGTGTGTGTGTGTGTGTGTGTGTGTGTGTGTGTGTATATACCCTTGTCCCCCATGCAGGCTGGGATAGCCAGAATGCGGAGCCCCGGCCGACTGGGGCTTCGCACCCTGAGCTATACCAGCCCGCATGGTCCATGGTATGGGGGGCTCCGGGGGGGGGGAGGGGCAGCCAAGCCTTCCCCTCCCCCCCCCCCCCCCGAGCCCTTGTCCAATCAATGGACAAGGGGCTCTTCCCCACCTCCGGTGCCCCAGGAGGAGGTGGGGGCGACGACTCCCTGGGGGGGGGGTTCATGGTGGCATCTGGGAGTCCCCTTTAAGAAGGGGACCCCAGATGCCCACCCCCCTCCCAGGAGAAATGAGTATAGGGGTGCAGTACCCTTTACCCATTTCCACAAAGGGTTAAATTAAATAAAAACACAACCACGAGAAAAGTATTTTATTATTCTAAATTAACCATAAATACTTACCTGTACCTTTAAAAAAGTTTTCCCACGCCAATATCCACGGTAAACGATCCAACAAACTGTATCCTCTTATGTTGCGATCTTTAATTAAGTTGATTGAAGATCTCCGACGCCTCCCACATAGCAGAGAATGCCTCCTTTTGGACGCATAGCTGCCGGCTCCTGCTGTCTCTCCCCACCTCCTCCCCTGTCACTCTCACCTAGCCTGGCACCCATGGGTGCGCTGGGTGCCAGGCTAGGTGAGGGTGACAGGTGCAGGCAGGTGGGGAGAGACAGCAGCTAGCCGGCAGCTTCATGTCCTGCTCAGGACGCATTCTCTGCTATAGTAACAGTTCTTGAATCATCCGGTTCTTTTTAATGAATCTGTTCTTTTTTTTATGAATCGGCTCATTTTACTTTGAAATTTTAAAATTGATTTTCTCAAAAAGTATAAGGTCTTTTTGAAAAAAAAAATGTCCTCTTGTTCCCACTATTCCACTTAACATTCCCAACAATTTTGGTGTTTCTACTATGTAAGGGGACTTTGCTATTAACCGATAAAGTCGGCGACCATTAGTCTATGGGGCGAATCGCACTTCCGCAAAAGTTCGCCTGGTGCAGGCGAACGCGAACCCCCAAAGTTCGCCTGGAACCGTTCGCCGGCGAACCGTTCGCTACATCTCTATATGTAGTGCTGTTTCCCAGAATATGCTATAGCTTTTAATCTTCCACTGTATGAATAAAGGTAGCCAGTAATGATCCAATGTCGTCTGAGCGATCAGATAACTCTGATCAGAAGTGAAATATGGTAATACATCATTCTCTACGCCATCAACGAAACAATCTTTGCTCCCTATCTATCACAAACAACAAGAAAATCCAAATTTTGGTTTGACAAAAATCCAATCAGACGACTATGCCCATCAACTGAGATTATTTACAACCAATCCGATCACATCTGATCACAATTATTTGATTGCTCGAATTATTTTTTGCTGGAAATTGGATCATTAGTGGCCACCTTAACAGCGCTCCGCGCTCACATTAAAGGACAGTCTGTGTGCACAAGGTTAATAAAGTTCCATATACAGATCTTAAGCAAGGGTTCTTGACAATGTGATAGCCAGAAATATATCCTGCTGGTTGGTATATACTATAAACAGCACTTTGCGTTCATTTCAAGTCTGTCTGTATTGTATGCAGAACCACAGTGCCAAGCTTCTACACTGTTTGCTTAACAAAGCACTCACATGTTTACTGATTTTCCTGGTATCCATGTGACCACCAGCTGGTTGCTCTGCACATGCTGAGGCTGGCGTCCCACAACCTCTGGTAAGCTCGCCTGCTGTCTGCGGCTTTTGGATAGTCGGCTGGCCAGGCTGTGACATAATTTCCTGCGGTCTCGTACTGAGCCGGCGGGAGCTCGGGATTTTGCCCGGTAGGCCCTTTAATCAGTGGTCCCTGGGGGCCCCGAGCACTGTAGGAAGGGTCACAGGCACAGCACAGCAAGGAGGAGCAGCGGGGAGGTGGGCAGTCCCCCCCCCCCCCCTCCTTCACCTGGGGGCCCCCCCTTCCAGGCAGCCTGGCCTGAATTCCTTCTGTGACAGACCTCAGACCGACAGCAAAGTGACAGGCCATGCACGCTATCCGCACTCAACATATTCCAGATTAGAGATGGGCCGAACGGTTCGCCGGCGAACGGTTCCAGGCGAACTTTGGGGGTTTGCGTTCGCCTGCATCAGGCGAACTTTTGCGGAAGTTCGATTCGCCCCATAAAGCTGTATTGAGCAAAATTTTTCGCCTTCATTTTACTGTCAGCAGACATGTTATTGTGAAACACACTGCTTTAGACCCCACCCACCCTCCCTTCAAGCTAGGTCCTTTTATACCATTTGACTCAGTTGTCTGCCTACACTAATTAGTTATTGGACAGCTGCTACACACTCTGCTAGGGAGATTTTAATTGGCCTCCCTCCTCCCTTCTACCTATTCCCTCCTCCCTCCTCCCTCCTACCAGAGGGAGGAGGGTCTCTTCTGCCAGGGAATTATACTATTTTAAAAACCAGTATACATCATACCATAGCCGGGAATCGAACCCAGATCTCACTGTGTGGTGGGCACGTCACCCTAAGCACTGTACCACTACAGTAGTAAGTGAAGCTTGCCTAAAATTTAACATTTATGCTCAACGCAATAGAACCATTAGGTTGCTTAAAGGAGAACTGTAGTGAGAGGTATATGGAGGCTGCCATATTGATTTCCTTTTAAGCTATACCAGTTGCCTGGCAGCCCTGCTGATCTATTTGGCTGCAGTAGTGTGAATCACACCAGAAACAAGCATGCAGCTAATCTTGTCAGATCTTACAAAAATGTCAAACACCAGATCATACCATAGCTGGGAATCGAACCCAGATCTCACTGTGTGGTGGGCACGTCACCCTAAGCACTGTACCACTACAGAAGTAAGTGAAGCTTGCCTAAAATTTAACATTTATGCTCAATGCAATAGAACCATTAGGTTGCTTAAAGGAGAACTGTAGTGAGAGGTATATGGAGGCTGCCATATTGATTTCCTTTTAAGCTATACCAGTTGCCTGGCAGCCCTGCTGATCTATTTGGCTGCAGTAATAATAATCCAAACATTTGTATAGCCCTTTTCTCCTGTCAGACTCAAAGCGCTCAAGAGCTGCAGCCACAAGGACGCGCTCAAGAGGCCACCCTGCAGTGTTAGGGAGTCTTGCCTTGAACTCCTTACTGAATAGGTACTTGACCTAGCCAGGATTCAAACCCTGGTCTCCCATGTCAAAGGCAGAGCCCTTAACCAGTACACTATCCAGCCACTGTAGTGTGAATCACACCAGAAACAAGCATGCAGCTAATCTTGTCAGCTCTTACAAAAATGTCAAACACCAGATCTGCTGCATGCTTGTTCAGGGTCTAGGGCTAAAAGTATTGGAGGCAGAGGATCTGCAGGATAGCCAGGTAACTGGTATTGCTTAACCACTTGCCGACCGCACGCTTATACCGTGCGTCGGCAAAGTGGCAGCTGCAGGACCAGCGACGCAGTATTGCGTCGCCAGCTGCAGGCTGATTAATCAGGAAGCAGCCGCTCGTGCGAGCGGCTGCTTCCTGTCAATTCACGGCGGGGGGCTCCGTGAATAGCCTGCGGGCCGCCGATGGCGGCTCGCAGGCTAAATGTAAACACAAGCGGAAATAATCCGCTTTGTTTACATTGTACGGCGCTGCTGCGCAGCAGCGACGTAAGGCAGATCGGCGATCCCCGGCCAATCAGCGGCCGGGGATCGCAGCCATGTGACAGGAGACAGCCTGTCACTGGCTGCACAGGACGGATAGCGTCCTGTGCAGCCCGGATCTCCAGGGGGGGCCAGGTAGGAGAGGGAGGGGGAGGATTTCGCCGCGGAGGGGGGCTTTGAGGTGCCCCCCCCCCCCGCAACACCCGGCAGGCAGGAGCGATCAGACCCCCCCAGCACATCATCCCCCTAGTGGGGAAAAAAGGGGGGCGATCTGGTCGCTCTGCCTGCACGCTGATCTGTGCTGGGGGCTGCAGAGCCCACCCAGCACAGATCAGCTAAGACAGCGCTGGTCCTTAAGGGGGGGTAAAGGGTGGGTCCTCAAGTGGTTAAAAGGAAATCAATATGGTAGCCTCCATATACCTTTCACTACAGTTCTCCTTTAAGCAACCTAATGGTTCTATTGCATTGAGCAAAAATGTTAAATTTTAGGCAAGCTTCACTTACTTCTGTAGTGGTACAGTGCTTAGGGTGATGTGCCCACGACACAGTGAGATCTGGGTTCGATTCCCAGCTATGGTATGATCTGGTGTTTGACATTTTTGTAAGATCTGACAAGATTAGCTGCATGCTTGTTTCTGGTGTGATTCACACTACTGCAGCCAAATAGATCAGCAGGGCTGCCAGGCAACTGGTATAGCTTAAAAGGAAATCAATATGGCAGCCTCCATATACCTCTCACTACAGTTCTCCTTTAAGCAACCTAATGGTTCTATTGCATTGAGCATAAATGTTAAATTTTAGGCAAGCTTCACTTACTTCTGTAGTGGTACAGTGCTTAGGGTGACGTGCCCACCACACAGTGAGATCTGGGATCGATTCCCAGCTATGGTATGATCTGGTGTTTGACATTTTTGTAAGATCTGACAAGATTAGCTGCATGCTTGTTTCTGGTGTGATTCACACTACTGCAGCCAAATAGATCAGCAGGGCTGCCAGGCAACTGGTATAGCTTAAAAGGAAATCAATATAGCAGCCTCCATATACCTCTCACTACAGTTCTCCTTTAAGCAACCTAATGGTTCTATTGCATTGAGCATAAATGTTAAATTTTAGGCAAGCTTCACTTACTTCTGTAGTGGTACAGTGCTTAGGGTGACGTGCCCACCACACAGTGAGATCTGGGTTCGATTCCCAGCTATGGTATGATCTGGTGTTTGACATTTTTGTAAGATCTGACAAGATTAGCTGCATGCTTGTTTCTGGTGTGATTCACACTACTGCAGCCAAATAGATCAGCAGGGCTGCCAGGCAACTGGTATAGCTTAAAAGGAAATCAATATGGCAGCCTCCATATACCTCTCACTACAGTTCTCCTTTAAGCAACCTAATGGTTCTATTGCATTGAGCATAAATGTTAAATTTTAGGCAAGCTTCACTTACTACTGTAGTGGTACAGTGCTTAGGGTGACGTGCCCACCACACAGTGAGATCTGGGTTCGATTCCCAGCTATGGTATGATGTATACTCATGTATGTATCCCCAGCTATGGTATGATGTATACTCATGTATGTATTCCCAGCTATGGTATGATGTATACTGGTTTTTAAAATAGTATAATTCCCTGGCAGAAGAGACCCTCCTCCCTCCGGTAGGAGGGAGGAGGGAGGATAAAATCTCCCTAGCAGAGTGTGTAGCAGCTGTCCCATAACTAATTAGTGTAGGTAGGCAAATGGTATAAAGGACCTTGCTTGGAGGAGGGAGGGAGGGTGGGTCCTCCAGCAATGATGTGTATTTCACTCAATTAGGTGTGGCTCCAGGTATTAGAGCTTTTGAAACATGTTTTCTATCATTTTTCCAGCTGATAGAATGTTTTAAAACTTTGAAAGTTCGCCTCCCCATTGAAGTCTATTGCGGTTCGCAAACTTTTTCGCGAACCGAACCTTTTGCGGAAGTTCGCGAACCTAAAATCGGAGGTTCGGCCCAACTCTATTCCAGATGCGGAAGTGACGTCATTGACCTCTGACATCACTTCCACATTTGGAGTACCTTGAGCGCGGATAGCGTGTGCGGCCTGTGACTCTGCTGTTGCCGCGATCTGAGGTCTGTCACCAAGAAGAGATTCTGGGAAAGGTGGCGGGGACTGGACGCCGAAAGATCGGAGGTCTATAACTGCACCCTGCCCCAGCACCTGCACCCTGCCCCAGTACCTGCACCCTGCCCCAGTACCTGCACCCTGCCCCAGCACAGCACCCTGCCCCTGCACTGCACCCTGCCCCTGCACTGCACCCTGTCCCAGCACAGCACCCTGCCCCAGGCTGAAACTTTCCTGGTGGGCCGTTAGTTTCCCAGTCCGACCCTGATTTCCTGCATTCCACCTACTCTTGTATGAGTATCATCTCCGCTGTTATTGACGCTACACTACCTGTGCAGCTCTAGCGGGTGATATGCAGTGATAGGCAGGATCCACTGGGGCGCCCCTCTCAGATTGATATGTTTTAACAATTCTGGCCGTCTTGAAACATGTCAATATGAAAGGGATGCCCCAGTGGATACCAGTAAGGATTCCTTGGACAGGACTCCCTAACACTCCAGGGTAGCCTACTGATTGTGACCATAGTAGCTGCAGCTCTTAAAGTGTACCTGAAGCAAATATTTAAATATAAATTAGATACAGCAGTAGTAGGAAGCCTCCGGATAGTCTTGAAGATTCCTTGATCTTCCTGAATCCCACCTTTTCAGTGTTGGGTCCTTTTAAACATATATTTAACAAGAACTTATTGTGGCCACACTCCTATCCAAGTATAAGCTTCTCTGTACTGGGCATGCCCAAGTATGGTCCGTTTATGCCCATTAGAATTAAGCCACTTTCTTTGCTTTTTCCTAAATGCCTGAGTGGCTTTGTTCTACTGTTCATACAGTATGAAGGTCATACTAGGAATGGGAGTCTGGCCAAAAGGAAAAGTGGGCAGCAGTGGTGGGTTTGATGAGGATTTGAGAAGCCTCTGGAGTAGTGTTTCTCAACAGTTTACTGGTATGTACTCCTTTTGAAACCCTGTGCTCATCACATAGCCATTGGCATAGTACAGATATATTTAATTGTAGTACATGGCAATTGGTTCTAAACAATTTTTAAACATTTACTATTTCTTTTAAATAAAATAATAAATTGGTGTTGTTTTTATATAGGAGTTATCATTTTTTAAAAGTCTAAACTTTTTAAAGTTAAAGCAAAACTAGAGTACAAACTCCAAAGTGAAAAATCGGCAGTGATACTTACTACAACTGTTCACCTTTTTTTTTACCCAATACAGCAAATGGGGATATGGGTGTTAAGCTACAGAAAAGCACTACAGCTCCATTGGTATGTGCCATAGTGCATCTGTCACTGTGAATACTATAGTTAGCATTATGCTCCTTTTTCTCTTCTCCCCAACTCTGGGACTGGCTTAGTGACACACAACGTACCTGGGCTGAACTAAAAGCTACCTCCCACTCTCCTAAAATACAGTCTAGAAATAAAAGAAATCTTGCAGGCGCACAGTAGACTGGTTGCAGAGTAGGTATCACAAGGACGGTAGTGCACTAAAAATAACACTGTGTGCTCAAAGTAAGCACACAAAAGCTGAAACCCGGAGAAGAAATCAACTGCTTGGTGCTACTGATAAGTGCTTTATTGCCATTACGAGTGATAAGTACACGACCACCTCTCCCGAGGCTCAAAGTGCAATCTGTTAGACGTTTTTGCCATTTCAGTTTTTCAGAAAGGGGCATGGCTTAACATCAAAGCCTGCATTTTCTGGTGCAAAACGTCAGTTTTTAATCATTTATTCATGCTACTCTATTATAACTTATGCGGACTGTTCTTATCACATGGAGTTTATTTCTACACTTTAGGTCCACTTTAAGTATATCAAGCCAGAGTACCCACTGGAACTAACAGAATTACCCCCTGGGGTATGTGTACCACACATTGAGAACCTAGCATCTACAGGCTTCACACTACTTGGGTAAATATCTAACTTTTAAACATTTATTCCTCACAGGTTTGCTTTGAGTACAACAGGAGAAGTACCATATACAAGTATCAACTTAACACTTTTTTGTATGTTAAGTAAGTTCTCTCTTAATCTAAAATAGTTTCACCCCTCCAGCTGGGATCCTGGCTACGACCTTCCCTTGGAATGAGTCACTCCACATTTTGGGCAGCTAAGCTGCTCAATTTTTTTTCCCATTCTATCTCTTTTATGTTACCAAAATAATTTTCTGTCAGTTCTCATGTGATTAAATAGAAGTGACACATGAGATTATAAAGAAACCTTTAATGGCATTTCACCCTTCATCACCTTAAAAAATGTTTGATAGTCATTATCTCATTACATTTCTATTTTGCATAATATTTACAACAGACTATCGCTGTCAAATCGGAAATAGGGTCACCAGGTTCAAGCAATAAAAAAAATGATGCCTCTTAGCTGTGCAACATTAACAGCAGTGGAGCCAGGCATGCTGTTTAACAAGTAGGACACTGCAGTGAATATGTTGGAATGAAAATATCACTGATCGATAATTCCAAGAATGTTTCACTCTAGTTTATCAGGTCAACCTGCTAACGGGCCTGCGGGCAATTTCCTGATGAAAGGCCATAAAGTATGAACAAATGTAATTAAGGGAGCTGGTGATGGTAATGTGCTGTGAAAGATATGCCACTACGGTTGATTAAATATCAGCAGCTAATCAGCAGAATTAGGCCTACTGAAAACTAAGCCAATGGAATGGTTTGCCTTATAATTAGTTCACTGAGCCTGTCCTTACCAGTATTCCCATTTCATAACCTAGACCTCTTTTCTTGTCTTTCATTGGATAGGAAAATCACCTGTCTTGGGAGAGTTTGTTGAAAGATGCAAAAAGAATAATAAATGAACATGGAACAGAAATAAATACATCATTTATGTACTGAAACCAATGTGACAGATTTCTCATTTAAACACAAGCCGAATGATAATAAAAGCAGTTGTGTGAAAAATACTTTACTCATTAAAAAAAAAAGGATATGGCTTGCCATAGGTTGACAAGTTGTTCAACTTTTCACATCAAAAAATGAGCAGTGTGAGAACACTAAAGAACACTAAAAATGTCTAGCAGGGAGGCATGGGGACAGTTAGAAGACAGTGCTTAGGGCTCTTTCACACTAGGAGCTGATCTTTGCGTTTTGATATATCGATTCTTGGATGTATTTAGAAAGGTAACATCAAAGTCTATTTGACTTTCATGTTAAATTTCCCATTAGACAAAGGGATTCAGACCATTATGTTGTAACGCATCTGGGAGCATCATAATGTCCAGCCACAGCGTTTTCTTGTCGGTACCGCCGCTAATCAGCAACACACCGCAACTTCCCGACGTCATGGTAATGTGAAAGAGCCGTAATACAAGTTTTTTTTTTAACTAGGTACTAACAGCATATCTTAAGAATATGTCCCTGATTCAACTTATTTTTTTTTTATTTATCCTTGAAGATAATTCTTCATTAGAGTTGGGCCGAACGGTTCGCCTGCGAACGGTTCCATGCGAACTTCCGTGGTTCGCGTTCGCGTCCCACAGGCGAACCTTTGCGGAAGTTCGGTTTGCCCCATAATGCACATGGAGGGTCAACTTTGACCCTCTACATCACAGTCAGCAGGCCCAGTGTAGCCAATTAGGCTACACTAGCCCCTGGAGCCCCACCCCCCTTATATAAGGCAGGCAGCGGCGACCATTACGGTCACTCGTGTGCCTGCATTAGTGAGAGTAGGGCGAGCTGCTGCAGACTGTCTCTCATAGGGAAAGATTAGTTAGGCTTAGGTTGTTCCTGGCTGCATACCTGTTCTGTGAACCCACCACTGCATACCTGTACTGTGAACCCACCACTGCATACCTGTTCAGTGAACCCACCACTGCATACCTGTTCAGTGAACCCACCACTGCATACCTGTTCAGTGAACCTGCCACTGCATACCTGTTCTGTGAACCCACCACTGCATACCTGTTCTGTGAACCCACCACTGCATACCTGTTCTGTGAACCCACTACTGCATACCTGTTGTGTTCAGTGAACCTGCCACTGCATACCTGTTCTGTTCAGTGGACCCGCCACTGTATACCTGTTCAGTGAACCCGCCACTGCATACCTGTTGTGTTCAGTGAACCTGCCACTGCATACCTGTTCTGTGAACCCGCCACTGCATACCTGTTCTGTTCAGTGGACCCGCCACTGTATACCTGTTCTGTTTAGTGAACCCGCCACTGCATACCTGTTCTGTTCAGTGAACCTGCCACTGCATACCTGTTCTGTGAACCCGCCACTGCATACCTGTTCTGTTCAGTGGACCCGCTACTGTATACCTGTTCTGTTCAGTGAACCCGCCACTATATATCTGTACTGTTCAGTGAACCCGCCACTGCATACCTGTTCTGTTCAGTGGAGCCGCTACTGTATACCGGTTCTGTTCAGTGAACCCGCCACTCCATACCTTAATTACACTACCTGATTGATGTATACACATGCAAGATGTTTTAAAGCACTTTAGGCCTGTCATTTAGCATTCAATGTGATTTCTGCCCTTAAAACGCTGCTTTGCGTCAAATCCAGATTTTTCCTTGGGGACTTTTGGCGTGTATCCCACTCCGCCATGCCCCCCTCCAGGTGTTAGACCCCTTGAATCATCTTTTCCATCACTTTTGTGGCCAGCATAATTTTTTTTTTCAAAGTTCGCATCCCCATTGAAGTCTATTGCGGTTCGCGAACTTTAACGCAAACCGAACCTTCCGCGGAAGTTCACGTACCCGGTTTGCGAACCTAAAATCGGAGGTTCGGCCCAACTCTATTCTTCATCCTAGCTCCAAAATAATGTTCCAGCACCTAACAATTGAGGAAGTGTTAAAAAGTAGGTAAAAAGGTAATATCTAACTTATTTTGATTAATTTCTTGCTTGCTGCAACATTGAACCGTATTTTATTGATAACGATAACACGAAAACCCCTCCTGTAAAATGAAACTGGGAGCAAAAGTTAGCTGAATAAAGGCTACTCTGTGCTATGTTCTACATATATTAATAACATGTTTCATATTTTAAAATTGCATGGTGGTTATTTCTCAACTTGGTAGCCAGGTTTGCTGGATCTGCTGTCTTTGCTTAGTATGGCTTTGGCAGTCCTGGAAAACTTACCTGCAGATCTATTTTTCAGGAGACACATCTAACAGCTGCTTCATATGCTGAAGAACTCTCCTGGCAGTTTTTTTCAATTGTATAAAGGGCCAAAATCAGTCTCACATAAAGTGTCATAACTATAGTGACCGTGGGGGGTGCCTGGATCCTCACTCCTCCCCCCATCTGCAGAATAGTGCAGTGGAGCAGTTTAATATTTACCTGCTCCAGTGCTGCTATGGAAAGGACACATGCTCTATCCTGAATAACTTTGGCTCTGAATGCATGAAAGGCACACATGATCGGGAGCTGGAGGTATGGAAGCGTATAGCATGCAGCTGCTGAGAAGAACAGAAGAGTCATAGCTTAGCAGTGGAGCAGGTAAGTATTACACTGCTCTGCTATGTGAGAAGTGGGTGCTGGGGGGAAATGTGTATGTGTTTGTATTACAAACCGAACAGGGGACCTGGGTTCAAGGAGGGGGCACCGTACTACTTTCGTGTTGTGGTCCCATTAGTTGTTGCTGCACCCAGCCACCCAGCCTCAAACTGACAATGTTTTAACCAGAAACAATTTCATCCTCTGGACAGAAAAGCAGTGTACTGGTTTTTACTGCTTACAATGACACACATTTGAAGCTCTCAGGGGCCACATAAAATGGCAAGGAGAGCCACATTCGGCCTGTGGGCAGTAATGCCTGGCAGATCTCCTGCTTTCTTTTAGCTGCTATGCCCCAATCTATCACCATCTTCTTCACCCTATGTGGCGCATCTCCGCTTGAACGGGAGGTGAGGAAATAACACCTGCCTGACTTCAGTTACACCCAGGCCTTGTAGGTGCAAGGTATAACAGCTGAGGCCTAGAAAGCCTGAGTACCACCAGAACAAACAAGACTATGCATCTGGGAGATATTAGATAGTGGAAGAGGTTATACAGATAACCCCAGGAGTTATGGACAAGGGAGAAATATTGCTCAGAACAGCCGCAGCTCTGAGCTTCCAATAACCGCCACAAATAAACAAGACACAATGGTTGCTCAGGGCAACCACAGCCCTGAGCCTCTGATGCCCAGCACAACGAGTAACAAGATAGACAACAGACAGACAAATGGAATGCTTGTCAGCAAACAAGACACACAGGTTGCCCAGGGCGACTGCAGCCCTGTGCCTCTGACTGAGTTACAAGTCAGACAATAGACCGACAGACTGAATGCTTGCCGAACTAATTGCTGCCCCAGGGATAGCAAGCATCCACATTGACTTGGACAAGACAATCAAGTAAGAGCATAACTAATAGAAACCGCAGCCTATAGTTAAGTCCACAGGAACAGGACTCGCACGAACGGACAGACAGGAGGATTGTTTGCCCAGCAATAGCAATCATCTACACTGACACAGACGAGACAAACAGGTAGGAGTGTAAATAATAGCAACCGCTGCAAATGCAAACAAAACAAAGCAACCAAATGCAGGTAGAGAAATCAAAACTGCTCGGTTGCAGCTCCACTGCAACAGACAGGAGGGATCCTTGCACGGGCCTTGTGTTTGACACCTGTGCTTTAGAGAATCAGATTAAGGCCAAGTAGAGCAGCCAGGCAGTGCTGTCAATTCTTCACAGACATTCCCTTGGAAATTTGAGTGTGAATAAGATGAATATCTCCTGAAAAAGCTTTTATTGCACGGACTGTATTATCAAAACTCTAAAACCTACAGTAGACAGTGAGGCAACAACCCGCATTCTTACACTACTCTTTAGCCTGCTGAACTGTTGCAGAATCTGGATAAGAATTGCAGTGTTAATGTGTCTACTGCAGTTACCCCGCCAGGTGGTCAGTGATTATTCATGGCATATCCATCCTAATAGGGCTTGGCTGAGCATCAGTCAATACTTCTGCTAGTTTCAGTTTTGTGTGTCGGTCTTTTCCAATTTGCCTACCTGTTCTGCAACCCTGCAAGCATCTTAAAGCCCTTCAAATTCCTCTTCCTAAACCTTAATTGTACACTTATGACTTATGTATTTACTCACATTGAGCCTATAAGTATTCCTGCAAGTCTGGCCTGGAATAAATAGAAAGTTTCTGTTAAACGGGTAGCTGGGGGAACAGGTCTGGCTGATCCCATGTAGTATGAGACCCCAAAAGGCAGGGTAGGTGCATTTTGGCTTGCCTGGTTCCCCATGTATTATAACTGCAAATATTATGTAGACTTACTTGTAAAATATTTGCAGGCTTCAATTTAGTGTTCTGTTGACCACTGCACTAGCAGTTGGTGTGGACTCTCCTAGAGCGTGAACTTTATTTGGCTACAGGTCTTTATTAGATCAACTTTAACTGGATGATGGACGACAGACTGCTTTGCCTACTAGTAAGTTTCACCACCTCATCGATTGCCCCACCAGTGATCAATGTCACAGTCTTCCTACTGGCCTGGTTAGTGCTTCCCAATCTGCTCAGCACACAGTCCATCCAATCTTGTGGATACAATTAATGTGCCAGAGTAACTGGCCAGGAGGGAACACGTGATCACACAATCTATTCACAATTTTACAGTAAAAGGCTGCTACCACTGATTTTTAATATAAACAAAAGAAAGAGGAATCGGACACGTCTGACCATTCTAAGTCTGGGGAAAGAAAAGGCTTAACACAACCCAATCTTACTAAAACTATACCTTTGTCTGGGTAATGTCTCTCCAGAAGGCAAGTTTATTCTGCGGTACTCAATTCAGGTGAATAGCCGAATAAATGAATTTTTGTAGTTTATTAAACAGTGCTAATAAATAAATTTATTCTCTAAAAAAAAAATGTTATAAGTAACAAGTGCGAATTGTGTAGCAAACAGTATTAAAATAAAAGGGAAAATTAAGAATACTTGAATGTAAAGATTTCAGTCTTTTTGAGTGTAAATTCAATGTCCTTAGCAAAAGTTAATGTATTTATTATTATTTTTATTGATTTAAAAAGCGCCAACATATTCCGTGGCACTGTACAAAGTAAGAAGCCAACATGGGGATAATAGTACAGACAATGGTGTACACCAATATACAAAATACGTAATTGGTGACAAAATACAAAAACAATACAAAATACAGAATACAAGATAAAGAAATGGTAATGACAGTGATAAAATTAACATGATAAATATAATGTATAATGATTTCCAGGACACAAAAGGAGAGATTAGCCAGCCCTGCCCTTCCGAGCTTAGAAGTCCTAACTGAAATAGCTACTTCCACAGGACTACAGAAGATGTCTTTACGTTGGAAATAGGGAGATTAACATAACCCTACCCATGTTCACGTTTTAGGAATCTGCTTGGGAGGTGGAATTCAATGTCCTGCCTCCTGCTTCAGGCTGATCCTCCCACTGCATGGTGGAATATTTTGGAAGGGCCTCGCTTGGCGCCCGCATACAGTAATAGCATATTCATAACTCGTGAAAAATCTACAACATTTTGAAGACAAACAGGATCTTTCTAGCATGAATTATTATTGTAATTCATCACCATGGTTGGCCTGGACTTGCCCAGACATGAGACAGACATACAGTATATATTTTTTATAGGGATTGGGACTATGGTTTAGCTTAAAAGAGAACAAATGTGAAATTGCTTCATATTTGATTCAGTGAGCACACTTCTGCTAGCAACCTTTTGGTATAGCAACAAGATACTAATTGGAAAGGTGCCCTCCAAAAATCCCTGGAATCAGATGTCTTGTGACATTCAAATTGAAAGTCAACACACTACTCAGCGACTTTCTAAGAAGCATTTGACTTTTGGTATGCAAAGTGCAGATACCCAAGAAAAGAATAAAAAACACACTGTCCTTTTAGAATGAGGCTTTATATAAAATTTTGGATTGCAATCGACAGTCGGGTTGCAAATGTGATCATGATTACTCACAATTCTGCCCTAACAATGGACAGAACAGAGGATATCACTAGGTGGGTGCAGGTGACCAGCAGGCTGATGGCTAAAGGCAGGTCAGAATAGCCAAGGCCAAGAGCGGGCAGCAATCAATTGAACATCGAAACAGGACAGGCAGAGTTCAATCGTAAATTAGATAAAGACAAGAGATCGAGTAGGCCAGGGGTGCCCACACTTTTTCGGCTCGCGAGCTACTTTAAAATTCGCCGAGGCCAGGAGATCTACTGATGTTTCAAATGCACCTCCCCCCCCCCCCCCCGGAAATGTAGTTAGGTATAGGTCCCTTCAGTATAGGCTAGCCGGGTATAGGTCCCTTCAGTATAGTTTAGCCGGGTATAGGTCCCTTCAGTATAGTTTAGCCGGGTATAGGTCCCTTCAGTATAGGTTAGCAGGGTATAGGTTCCTTCAGTATAGGTTAGCAGGGTATAGGTCCCTTCAGTATAGTTTAGCCGGGTATAGGTCCCTTCAGTATAGGTTAGCAGGGTATAGGTCCCTTCAGTATAGGTTAGCAGGGTATAGGTCCCTTCAGTATAGGTTAGCAGGGTATAGGTCCCTTCAGTATAGGTTAGCAGGGTATAGGTCCCTTCAGTATAGGTTAGCAGGGTATAGGTCCCTTCAGTATAGTTTAGCCGGGTATAGGTCCCTTCAGTATAGGTTAGCAGGGTATAGGTCCCTGCAGTATAGGTTAGCAGGGTATAGGTCCCTGCAGTATAGGTTAGCAGGGTATAGGTCCCTTCAGTATAGGTTAGCCGGGTATAGGTCCCTTCAGTATAGGTTAGCTGGGTATAGGTCCCTTCAGTATAGGTTAGCCGGGTATAGGTCCCTTCAGCATAGGTTAGCCGGGTATAGGTCCCTTCAGTATAGGTTACCTGGATATAGGGCCGGTGGCATCCAGGTCTTCAGGCCTGGCTCCGGTGGGCAGCATGAGTGGAGTCGGAACTCGGAAGTTTTCCGCCTCTCCACCCGATTGGCTGCGTGCCTCTCCGAGTCCCGATTGGCAGCGCGCCTCTCCTCTCCTCTCCTGAATGGCTGCGCGCCTCTCCTCTCCTGAATGGCTGCGCGCCTCTTCTCTCCTGATTGGCTGCGCGCCTCTCCTCTCCTGATTGGCTGCGCGCCTCCCCTCCCCTGATTGGCCAGGCTCTCTCCTCCCCTCCCCTGATTGGCCAGGCTCTCTCCTCCCCTCCCCTGATTGGCCAGGCTCTCTCCTCCAGCGGCCAGCAGCAGAAACTGCGATATACAGCTGCTGGCTGCTAAATTCAATGGGACGCGGCCAAGAGGCCGCGATCTACCTATCAGGCGGTCGCGATCTACCGGTAGATCGCGATCGACCTATTGGGCACCCCTGGAGTAGGCGAACAACAAGCAAAGTCTAATAGAAGCTGGGTCACAACAGGAAGTCAGATCAAACAATTATTCCTGGATCATATCCAACATCAGTGTAGGCAGCGATTAGCTGATATGTGAGTGACATTGCAGGTGCATGTACTTTACAGAAACTGTACCACCACTGAGATTTTTTTTTTTAAATTAGACCTAAGTTTGCTGTGGGCATGTACTACTACTAGCAACTCTCACTGTGGACCAAAGGTAAGGAGAGGGTGGCCCATTTTTATCACCTAATAGAAGACAATTATAAATATTCTCCAGTGCTCTCCATTTATATTTAGCATGTTGGGGCATTACAATGCCTACTATTCTGTACACTCTTCAGTATTTTATGGCAGTAGAAAAGTTAATAAAACTTTAAGCTTGTCGTAATGAAGAGGCACTAACGGTGCTTTGTGAAGAGAATGTCTGATCACATATATATAGTGTGCTAAAATGTTGCACACCCCCAGTGCTCAATTATGGCTGCAGTGTATTCCTTGCAGAGATAAACTGAAAGCTAGTGTGAAGTACGTATAATTCTCACATAAGTTCCTTCTGAACAGACTCAAAGTCAGCACAGCTGTGTAGATTAATAAGTCATAGCATTTAGGCAGATCAGCAATAAAATATAATTATGCTGTCTTTTTTAATACCCTAGTAAAATTACAATTCACATGTGCAATTTATTATCAGTGTAGCGATTAACTGCTCATATTGACAGAACAGAGATGACTTGTATCTTTATTGCCCACATCACCAACAAATGCATTTTAATAATAATGGCCTGAAAAATAAAACTGCATGTTCTCCTTTTTTTGTACAGAAAATAATCATATACATGTTTTACATTAATTTGTGCATTTTGAATTTTTTTGGGAACAGTAATAAATGTATGATTCATACACGGGTATAACAACCCTCCAAGAAAAATTACCATGGGACCAGGGTTGCTCGCCAGAGATCGCAAATTCGATTTACCAGTAATCACGGGTAGATTTTCGTGATTGCAGAACTCAAATTCGAATTTGAAGAGCGATACTCCTCTCGAATTCGAATGAACCTGAATAGTCACTCTCGAATTCGGCCATAATCACGGGTGTTAATGCGTGATCACGAATTCGACTTCGGTATCCAGGGGATGCCGTCATTGGGCCAATCAGAAGGCCGCCAGCCGAGGCTCTAGCAACCAGTCAGAGGAGGGGAGCCTGGCCCTCCCCTCCTCTATATAAGGCGGCGGCCATCTTAGGGAGCGCATCCTTGCTTGTGACTCTGCGGTACTGAGAGCATCTCCAGTGCTGCTGTGTGTCTTAGCAAGTGCTTTTCAACTGTTTAACACAGCGTTTTACCTCAAACACATTCTTAACACCTTTATTGTACTCATTTATAGATAGCTAGTGATTTGATTGTTATAGTTCAGTCAGCTAGTGTAGTGTATATACTGTATACTGTGCTAGGCTAGTGTTAGGTCTGTGTGCAGGCTAGGCCTTCTAGCCTAGGTAGCCTTAGCCTACTAGCTTAGGGATTATAGTTAGTTGTGTACTAGAACTAGTTTAGTTAATTTGTACTGTTAGTCTGTGAGTTTATTAGCTTCAGTACTGTGTTAGTTACTGTACAGGCCAGCATCTGTTGTGATCTGTGACTGGCGGCGTCATCTGCCCGACCCTATTGATTGTGTCCATGTGTGACAGACTTTGTTTCAAAAGATTTTATTGAGTATTTACAACGGATTGTAACAGGGTATGCATATTAGTTTCGGCCCAATGGGACTGAATTCACAATAGTAAGCGATACAAGGTAAAAGCAAGAGTGACATGTCCATATAAGCGTTTTCAATTGCACAGAATCATGAGTAGAGGTTGGAGAGTAGCAATAGCGACCTAGTGATATCTTAGCTAAACAGATAAAACAGACTGTCTCAAGTTTTGAGTATTGGCTAATGATAGCCAAGGCTGCCAGGTGTTGGTGAATGGAATGGTTGAGTCGTTCACAATAGCATAGAGCCTTTCATTGATCATTATTTCATTAATGATTTCTTTGGTTTGAGTTATAGAGAGATTTGGTTGAAGCCATTGTCTGGCCAAGTGTATTCTGGCAGCCTTGGCTATGTGTTGAGCTAGCCTGTGCTGGGGATATTTCCAGTCTACAGGTTTGTGGCCTAATAGGAGGAAAGGGTCAGGGGGGAGGGATTTCCCCAGGGCTGAGTTAATGTTTTAAGGTGGATGATCCTATATACTGAGTGGTATATACTTACTCCTATGTGCACAGGAAAAGCGATCTGGATAGGTGGTGTGAATTTGTAGAGACAACAATTGTATGATGGTGGCATGGTGCAGCTCTATGATGACCACTCACTGTGGTTAGTAGAATATCTGTGTAGACAGGGATGAGGTAGGGACAAGACAAAAGGGGAAGAGCGCACTCAATTTCAAAACAATATAGACGACAAGCCTTTCCGTGGAATATTCTCACCTCTATAAGTTGCTGACTCGCCCGTATGGGTTGGTCAGTGTTAGCGCTTTTGTCCCTTTGTAGGCCAGGGACATAGGCTCTAGACACAGTGTTGCCGATCACCTGCTGTCTCCTTTTGATCGTAGGATAACTCCGCCTTGGTACTTCCAAGTGTGGTCTCCAAGCTGGCTGGTACTTGTAGTCCTCCCGGTTTGGGGATAGGTGATGGTGGAATATGCGGAGTAATGAGGCAGAGAGGTTAAGAGGAGGGAATGGATAGTCATGCGGCAATGGTGACTAAGCGCCCAGTGCCCCTTGTAGCCAGGTATATGCAGCCTCACCTGTGGAACAGCGAGAGTGGTGTCCTGGCTGATGGGGCACACATGTGCAGTGTTGCAAGGGCTGAGTTAATGAGGGACGATACTTGGTCCCAATAATCGCGTGTTATTGGGCAAAACCACCATGTATGGGCTAGAGTACCTGTTCTACCACACTTTCTAAAGCATTGATTTGATTTAGAAGAATCGTACTGGTGGACCCTTTCGGGTACCTGGTAAGTTCGATGAAGGATTTTGATGTTGGTCTCGATGTGTGAATAGTAGTTACTTCCTTTAGAGAGGGTCAAACAGCATTTTGTCCATTCCTTTAGGGAGAGGTTTGTGTGTAGATCAGATTCCCATTTTACCATGGATGGCAACTTGGAGGGTGTGAGGGGTTGGGAGAGTACTGAATATAGGTAGGAGATTAACCCTCCTTCTAAGGGTTTGTGTAGACACCAGAGTTCGAAGGTGGATCTAGGTGGATCTCTCGTGGGTGGTGTGGGGAGTGATTTTATGAAGTGGTAGATTTGGATCGCTGGGAAGAGTTCTGTAGGGGGAAATTTAGTTTTCGTTTGGAACTGCGTCCAGTTTGGGCACTTATCGTCTATCAGGAGATGTTTAAGTAAGAGGTAGCCCTTGTTTTTCCACCAGCGGAAGGAGTTCCCGTCCAGTCCCGGCGGGAAGTCGGGGTTACCAAATAGGGGGGTTAGTTGTGGCAGTATTGATTGCAGTTGTTTAGGTTTCTTGAGCTTGTTCCACAAAGTCAGTGAGTGGGTTGATATGGGTGAAACATCTCTGAATTTAGTTGGGAGCCCCTTGGTCGACCACATGAGAGCTGGGAGGGAATAGGGTGCTAGTAGGTTATTCTCTATTGGTGTCCATAGTGGGGGGTTATGTTCAGAGAAGAGTTGTGATAGTTGAGCGAGCTGCGAGGCTCTATAGTAGTTATATAGGTCTGGGACCCCCGGGCCTCCTCTGGATCTGTTCCAGCACATTAGTTTTCGCGAGATCCTCCTCTTTCTATTATACCATATAAACTTGAATATGTGTGATTGTAGTTCTTTCAGAGAGTTTTGGGAGATAAATATTGGCAGGGAGCGAAACAAATAAAGAATTTTTGGTAAAAGGGTTATTCGGATAGCGTGTATGCGTCCAGTCCATGATATGGCCGGGGATGCCCATTTGCTCAAGTCTGTTTTGAGGGTGTTAATCATTGGTTCTATGTTGAGATCAAAGAGTTCTGCAGGATTGGAAGAAATGTTTATCCCCAGATATGTAAGATACTTTGTTTGTAATTTGACCCCTAGGGAAGAAGTCTCTTGGGAGAGATTGATTGGGAGCACTTTTGTCTTAGTAATGTTAAGTTGTAGGTCCAATAATTGTCCAAACTGTTTGACAAGAGAGAGCAAGTTTGGTAGTGAAGAGTGTGGGGAAGTTATTGTTAGGAGTAAGTCATCTGCGAAGAGATTTGCTTTGTATTCATTTCCAGCTATCTTAATTCTTTGAATATCAGGGGAGTTGCGAATTTTTTCAGCCAAGGGCTCTATTACAAGGGCAAAAATGGCAGGAGATAGGGGGCAGCCTTGCCATGTGCCCCTCTGGATCTGCACCACCTCGGGAGAGTTGGTGGGCTGCTTCAGAGTGGCTTTAGGGGAAGAGTAGAGACAATTTATAGCTTGTAGGAAGGCTCCCCCTATTCCTGCTTTCCTCAGTGCTTCCCTCATGAAGGGCCAATTGATGGTGTCGAAGGCCTTCTCCATGTCTAGGGACTCGGGAGGCCAAGATTGTGGGTGTTTTTTGCTTCTTAACTACTTTTATAAGGTTAATTACCTTTCTAAGGTTGTCTGGTGCTTGGCGTAGGGGAATGAATCCCACTTGGTCTTTATGTATCAATGGGCCAAGAACTTTATTTAACCTAGCAACAAGTATGGAAGTGAATATCTTATAGTCAAGGTTTAAGAGGGAGATGGGTCTGTAGTTTTTTACATCTAAGTGGTCTCGCTTTGGCTTGGGGATGACTGTAATTATAGATTGGAGAAATTCAGGGGCTGGGGTTTTGCCGTTTAGTATGGAATTGAAGAGTTTTATAAGGAAGGGGGCTAACGTACGCCCAAACTTCTTGTAATAGATGGCGGTTAGGCCATCAGGTCCTGGAGCTTTCCCATTTTTTTATTTTTTTATTGCATTTTGTATTTCATGGTCATTAACTGGAATATTTAGAGTAGCTGCGCTCTCTAAACGTAGGCGAGGGGTAGGGATTGAGTTCAAAAAGTCTCCTATGTCGGGGAGTGCTTTATTGTCTTGTGTGGCTGCGTAGAGAGACTTATAGTAGTCAGAGAAGATTTTAAGAGGGTCGGATGTAACCGTGCCCTGTTTTGACCTAATTTGGAGGACTCTATTGATGGACTGGACCTCTCGTAGTTTTCTAGCGAGCCAGGAGCTAGGTTTGTTATATTGAAAGTATATTTTGGACTTAGTCCATCTAATGGTTTTTTCTACTCTGTTAGATAAAAGAATGTTGATTTGAGTTGTGGTGTCCTCAATTTGTTTAAGGAGGAACATGGTGGGGTTTTGTGCATGGGCATTTTTTAGACGGAATAGTTTGTGCTCTAGTTGGAGTTGCTTTTCTGTTTTGGCTCGTTTATTCCGAGATGCAATTTTGATAAAGCGACCTCGTATGGTAGGTTTATGTGCTAGCCAAAGTAAGTCAGGCTTTATGTTATTTATATCATTATCTTTGAAATAGTTTATTAGATGTTCTTCAATATCAAGGACATTCTCGCTATCCATCAGGAGGGTCTCATTCAACCTCCATGGAGGCCGAGAGATGGGAGTGGACATGGAGGAGCATGCCATCCAAACAACATCATGATCTGACCATGTTGTAATGGAGTGACGTGCAAATATCAAGTTTGGTATGAGAGATGCTGAGAGTAGGATAATATCTATGCGGGAATTAGTGTTGGGCGAACATCTAGATGTTCGGGTTCGGGCCGAACAGGCCGAACATGGCCGCGATGTTCGGGTGTTCGACCCGAACTCCGAACATAATGGAAGTCAATGGGGACCCGAACTTTTGTGGTTTGTAAAGCCTCCTTACATGCTACATACCCCAAATTTACAGGGTATGTGCACCTTGGGAGTGGGTACAAGAGGAAAAAAAAAATTTGCAAAAAGAGCTTATAGTTTTTGAGAAAATCGATTTTAAAGTTTCAAAGGGAAAACTGTCTTTTAAATGCGGGAAATGTCTGTTTTCTTTGCACAGGTAACATGTTTTTTGTCGGCATGCAGTCATAAATGTAATACATATAAGAGGTTCCAGGAAAAGGGACCGGTAACGCTAACCCAGCAGCAGCACACGTGATGGAACAGGAGGAGGCGCAGGAGGAGAAGGCCACGCTTTGTGAGACACAACAACCCCGGCCTTGCATGAGGGCAAGAAGCGTGCGGATAGCATGCTTTGTACCGCCATGCAGTCATAAATGTAATAAAGATAAGAGGTTCCATAAACAGGGACCGGCAACGCTAACCCAGCAGCAGCAGCAGCAGCAGCAGACGTGATGGAACAGGAGCAGGTGCAGGAGGAGAAGGCCACGCTTTGTGAGACACAACAACCCAGGCCTTGCATGAGGGCAAGAAGCGTGCGGATAGCATGCTTTGTACCGCCATGCAGTCATAAATGTAATAAAGATAAGAGGTTCCATAAACAGGGAGCGGCAACGCTAACCCAGCAGCAGCAGCAGACGTGATGGAACAGGAGCAGGCGCAGGAGGAGAAGGCCACGCTTTTTGAGACGCAACCCAGGCCTTGCATGAGGACAAAAAGCGTGCGGATATAGCAATGCTTTTTGCCGCCATGCAGTCATAAATGTAATACAGATGAGAGGTTCAATAAACAGGGACTGGAAATGCTAACCCAGCAGCAGCAGACGTGATGGAACAGGACTAGGAGCAGGCGCAGGAGGAGAAGGCCAAGCTTTTTGAGACACAACAACACAGGCCTTGCATGAGGACAAAAAGCGTGCGGATATAGCAATGCTTTTTGCCGCCATGCAGTCATAAGTGTAATACAGATGAGAGGTTCAATAAACAGGGACCGGAAACGCTAAACCATCCCAGATGTTCATTGGTCATGTTACTTGGTTGGGGTCCTGGAGTGTTGCGTAGTCGTTTCCAATCCAGGATTGATTCATTTTAATTTGAGTCAGACGGTCTGCATTTTCTGTGGAGAGGCGGATACGCCGATCTGTGACGATGCCTCCGGCAGCACTGAAACAGCGTTCCGACATAACGCTGGCTGCCGGGCAAGCCAGCACCTCTATTGCGTACATTGCCAGTTCGTGCCAGGTGTCTAGCTTCGATACCCAATAGTTGAAGGGTGCAGATGGATTGTTAGACACAGCTACGTCATCTGACATGTAGTCCTTGACCATCTTCTCCAGGCGATCGGTGTTGGAGGTGGATCTGCACGCTTGCTGTTCTGTGGGCTGCTGCTGCATGGGTGTCAGAAAATTTTCCCACTCCAAGGACACTGCCGATACCATTCCCTTTTGGGTACTAGCTGCGGCTTGCGTTGTTTGCTGCCCTCCTGGTCGTCCTGGGTTTGCGGAAGTCAGTCTGTCTGCGTACAACTGGCTAGAGGAGGGGGAGGATGTCAATCTCCTCTCTAAAGTCTCCACAAGGGCCTGCTGGTATTCTTCCATTTTGACCTGTCTGACTCTTTCTTCAAGCAGTTTTGGAACATTGTGTTTGTACCGTGGATCCAGAAGGGTATAAACCCAGTAATTGGTGTTGTCCAGAATGCGCACAATGCGTGGGTCACGTTCAATGCAGTCTAGCATGAATTGAGCCATGTGTGCCAGAGTCCTACCAGAATCCTCATCATCCTCTTGTGAGCGTTGTGATAGTTGTTGTGATGCATCATAGTCGTCACCTTCCTCCTGGTCTGCTTCTGCTGACCATTCGCGTTGAATTGTGGAAGTCCAACGTGCACCGCTCTGGCCCTCGTCAGTGGTGGCATGAAATTCCTGCTCCAACTCCAGCTGTTCCTCCTCCTCTTCTTCGTCATAGCTGCTGGGGCCAGCGTTCCCTGAGGCGGATGGCCTGATGTTGGTACCATCACGCTGATCGTTTTCTCCTTCAGATTCCCCCAGTTGCATCATGACAGCTGTTTCCTTGATTTTTAACATCGACCTCTTCAGTAAACACAGCAGTGGTATGGTAATGCTGACTGAAGAGTTGTCACTGCTCACAAGCAACGTGGATTGCTCAAAATTTTGGAGGACTTGGCAGAGGTCCAACATGTTGGCCCAATCGGATCCACAGAAGCTTGGCAGCTGGCCGGATGCGCCTCGGTACTGCGCCGTCATGTACTGGACCACTGCACTCTTCTGCTCGCAAAAGCGGGCTAGCATGTGCAGCGTAGAATTCCAGCGCGTAGGGACATCACACAGCAAGCGATGGTGGGGGAGATTGAAGCGCTCCTGCATCTTGGCGAGTGCCCCCGAAGCAGTACTGGAAGTTCTACAATGTTTGGCCACTCGACGCACCTTCAACAGAAGATCGGCCACGCCTGGGTATGTCCTCAGGAACCGCTGAACTACTAGGTTCATCACGTGCGCCAGGCAAGGGATGTGTGTCAGCTTAGCCAACCTTAAAGCGCGAATGAGATTACTCCCATTATCACACACAACCATGCCCGGTTTCAGGTCCAGCGGTGCCAGCCACAAATCCGTCTGTTCCTTTATTCCCTTCCAAATTTCCTCCCCTGTGTGCTGCTTATCCCCAAGGCAGATTAGCTTCAGCAACGCTTGCTGACGCATGCCAACAGCTGTGCTGCACTGCTTCCACGATCCTACTGCTGCTGGGTTAGCGTTTCCGGATGAGGTACAGCTTTGAGATGCGTTGGAGGAGAAGGAGTCAGAGAGGTAGGTGCTGCTGTTATCCAGTGGGAGGGACGGCGGTGCAGCTGTTTGTGGCGTGGGCAACACCCGTGCCGTAGCAGGTGAGGAATCGCTGCCAGGCTCCACAAGGTTCACCCAGTGCGCGGTAAGGGAGATGTATCGACCCTGGCCGAACGCACTCGTCCAGGTGTCAGTGGTGAGGTGAACCTTGCAGGCAACGGCATTCTTCAAGCTTCGGGTTATTTTGCTGACCACGTGCTCATGCAACTCAGGCACTGCAGAGCGTGCAAAGTGGTAGCGGCTGGGAACCACGTAACGTGGGATGGCCACTGACATCATGCCCTTGAAGCTGTTTGTCTCCACCAATCGATATGGCAGCATTTCGCAGGCCAGAAGCTTGGCTATGCTGGCTGTTACTGCCACGGCCCGGGGGTCATTTGCTGGCAATTTCCTCTTGCGCTCAAACATCTCCGACACAGACAACTGAACCGTAGCGCTGCACACGGAAGGGCTGTTGGTTGTTGTGTTTGAAGAACACTGGGAGACCTCAAGAGCACTACTCCGGAAAGTGACAGTGTCAGCGTCGTCTGATGTTTGTGAATGTTGTGAACCACGCAATGGCTGGGCTACTGCTGCTGCTGAGGCGGGTCTGGTGAACCCAAGGGAGGCAGTGTTGTTTCTGGTACCCTGTCCTGACGCGTTTGCCCAAAGAGTGGGATGTTTGGATAGCATGTGACGGCTCATGCTGGTGGTGGAGAGGTTGTTAATACTTTTCCCCCTGCTCAGGCGGGTCTTGCACACCTTGCAAATCGCCATGGTAACATCCTCAGTGCAGTCTTCAAAGAAAGCCCAGACTTTGGAGCACCTGCCTCCTTGCTGGCGATTTCTGTTTGCTCCTCTTTTGCCTCTCACTTGAACTTCCACGCTTGTGGTGCCTGAAATTGCGCGCCGCCTACCTTGTGGCACAAGGCGAGCTCGTGCAGCAGTGGGTTCTTCAACAGACTCATCTGTGCTGCTGCTACGACGGCGATGTTCTCGTTCACAAACAAAATCTGGGTCTCTGTCCACATTGTCCATACCCTCCTCTTCCATCTCCTCAAACTCGTCATATGTCATTGTGGGCCGCCGCCGTGGAGTAGAGCTCCCCACAACAACCTCTGCGCAGCACACTCCAACGTCGTCTTCCAGATCTTGTCGGCCGACCTCCTGCAATTGCAACCCCTCCTGCCCAAATTGCTCTGGGATTTGGGTTTCCGAGTCCTCTTCGGACTCGCCTTGTATTTCAGTGCGCGGTGCATTTCCCACAGTTAACGGTTGTGAATCCAGGCACAACATTTCTGGCTGTTCCTCCATTGACCTTTGAAAGGTGGAAGTTTGTTGGGCTGGGAATAGCTCCTGCGAATACCCCATTGTGTCCTGAGGTAATTCATCGGACTGGTTATCTGGCAGTTGTGTGCGTGGTGTCGCTGCCGGTTGTGTCAGCTTTGTGCCCACTGGCTCCTTGTAACTGGCTGAGGACTCGGACCTCGTGCGTGATGTGCTGGTGCTGCTTAACCCACTGCTGGACGCTTGAGAGGTCATCCAAGTAATTATCTGGTCCTGTTCTTTTGGATTTGTGAGGGTTGTTGTCCTGGACAACATGGGCGGTATTGAGTGGGTTTTCTTGGGTGCTCCCCTGTGGCCTGTACGTGAACCGTCAGGGGAAACACCTCTTCCCTTGCCCCTCCCTCTTTCACCGGATTTCTTCCTCATTTCACTTATCCTTACAGTACACGCTGACTGGCAGCAGTACAGTGGCAGTACAGAAATGCTATACAGTACCACTATTCCCAGCAGCGACACAGAGCACAATGCTATACAGTGACGGGTGAGCGGTGTACCACTATTCCCAGCAGCGACACAGAGCACAATGCTATACAGTGGCGGGTGAGCGGTGTACCACTATTCCCAGCAGACACAGAACAGTACACAGAATGCTATATAGTGTGGCT
Organism: Hyperolius riggenbachi; assembly: GCF_040937935.1. NCBI lineage: Eukaryota > Metazoa > Chordata > Amphibia > Anura > Hyperoliidae > Hyperolius > Hyperolius riggenbachi. The sequence goes on along the minus strand of NC_090648.1, from coordinate 374,052,576 downwards.
GAACGAGCGGTGTACCACTATTCCCAGCAGACACAGAACAGTACACAGAATGCTATATAGTGTGGCTGAACGAGCGGTGTACTACTGTTCCCAGCAGACACAGAACAGTACACAGAATGCTATATAGTGTGGCTGAACGAGCGGTGTACTACTGTTCCCAGCAGACACAGAACAGTACACAGAATGCTATATAGTGTGGCTGAGCGAGCGGTGTACCACTATTCCCAGCAGACACAGAACAGTACACAGAATGCTATATAGTGTGGCTGAACGAGCGTTGTACCACTATTCCCAGCAGACACAGAACAGTACACAGAATGCTATATAGTGTGGCTGAACGAGCGGTGTACCACTATTCCCAGCAGACACAGAACAGTACACAGAATGCTATATAGTGTGGCTGAACGAGCGGTGTACTACTGTTCCCAGCAGACACAGAACAGTACACAGAATGCTATATAGTGTGGCTGAACGAGCGGTGTACTACTGTTCCCAGCAGACACAGAACAGTACACAGAATGCTATATAGTGTGGCTGAACGAGCGGTGTACTACTGTTCCCAGCAGACACAGAACAGTACACAGAATGCTATATAGTGTGGCTGAAAGAGCGGTGTACTACTGTTCCCAGCAGACACAGAACAGTACACAGAATGCTATATAGTGTGGCTGAACGAGCGGTGTACCACTATCCCCAGCAGACACAGAACAGTACACAGAATGCTATATAGTGTGGCTGAACGAGCGGTGTACTACTGTTCCCAGCAGACACAGAACAGTACACAGAATGCTATATAGTGTGGCTGAACGAGCGGTGTACTACTGTTCCCAGCAGACACAGAACAGTACACAGAATGCTATATAGTGTGGCTGAACGAGCGGTGTACTACTGTTCCCAGCAGACACAGAACAGTACACAGAATGCTATATAGTGTGGCTGAACGAGCGGTGTACCACTATTCCCAGCAGACACAGAACAGTACACAGAATGCTATATAGTGTGGCTGAACGAGCGGTGTACTACTGTTCCCAGCAGTGACACACAATGACTGGGGGGGACCCTGGCTAGCGTGGCTGGAGCGCGAACTACCCTGCCTGCCTACCCAAAGCTAAACCCACAGACAAATGGCGGAGATATGACGTGGTTCGGGTATTTATTTACCCGAACCACGTGACCGTTCGGCCAATCAGAGCGCGTTCGGGTCCGAACCACGTGACCCGTTCGGCCAATCACAGCGCTAGCCGAACGTTCGGGGAACGTTCGGCCATGCGCTCTTAGTTCGGCCATGTGGCCGAACGGTTTGGCCGAGCACCGTCAGGTGTTCGGCCGAACTCGAACATCACCCGAACAGGGTGATGTTCTGCAGAACCCGAACAGTGGCGAACACTGTTCGCCCAACACTAGCGGGAATAAGAACGGTGGACTTGTGAATAGAAGGAGTAACCATGGGCGGTAGGGTTGTACTCTCTCTAAGTATCAACTAGCATGTAGGGTGTGAGCAGGTCTCTTAGTTGTTGTGCTAGGCGTTGGTGTCTGTGGGAGGTTAGTTGGTTAGATCTGTCTAAGGTCGGGTTCGGAGATATGTTAAAGTCCCCTGCCCACATGATTTGGGTGTTATTGAGATCAGAAATATGTGTCAGTACTTTTTTGATGGCCTGGATAGGAGCCTCAGGGGGGCGTAGAGATTAATCTGGCAGATGCGGGTATCCTGTATGGAACTTAGGATAATTACAAATCTACCCTCCTCGTCCGCAATGGATTTCTCAATTTTCAGTGGCAGGGAATCGGCTATTAGAGTGATAACTCCCCTGTGCTTCTTGTCAGCCGTTGAAACCCAGAATCTCTGAAACTTTTTATGAAAATATTTTGTGGTCGAAGAGTTGGAGAAGTGAGTCTCCTGTATACATATGATGTCAGGATGACACTTTTGATAATCCATAAATGCTTTTCTCCTTTTTGTAGGTGAATCGAGGTCTTTGGCATTATGGGAAATAACGTTTAGGGAAGCCATTTGGTTATGCAGTGAGAATCGCTAGGCCGCATTAAAATATGCTCAGTGAGCACGAGATTCTGTGTGTCAGGTGGCTGGGTTTGAGAACCGCAGGACATGTCAGCTTCAGATGGACAAACAGGGAGGGAATAACAGGGAGAGCAAAACATATGAAAACATAAGACTGAGCAAGCTGGGCAGGTATCAGCTTGGTTAGAGCGTAAATTGCTCTTAGAGACAAAAGGCACGGCTGGGGATAATACAGGACCAGCAGTGCAGATTGTCATAGTGAGGCAGCACTTAAGTCTAGAGACTGCCTAAACCTTGCATGCGGTAGCCAAACATTGGTATACATTAAACAGCAAATGTTGCAACACCATAAACCTTCAGAGTTATAGATGTAAGACTTGGTGACAGGGTATGGAAGTATATTATCCTAAAACGGAGTGAACCAGGTAAATTAACATGAACTATGAATTTTGTAGCAGGTGTAAAACAGTGACTGTCCATGCGTTGTAGAGGTCTGAATAACCAGTAGGTGGGCAACTGCTTAGTCTATGGGGAAAATGCCAGGGTTCAATAGTTGGCGCCTCTAAGGTAACTGCTTCTCTGTGACGTGAATTGTTGTATGTCCGGAGGCCGGTATGGGTTTAGGGCAGATGAGGCAGAGGGGCTGTCTAAAGGTAAGCTCCTAGATAGGTGAGATGCCAAAGCATAGCTCTCTAGCATAACAGGAAAGAGGAGATCCATCAGTGTTCCGTGGATGTACTAATAATGCTTGCTATGGGTTCAGTTGTAAGCAGTAAATTGTATAGCAGGTCCACCCATACTGGGTTAAGTACTTAATGCCAGGTTCATGCAGCGATAGGAATAGAGAGAAGTGTTCGCCTTTTCAATCAGGCATCTCTTGCCTGGGATAGTCGGCTGGCCTGGGGCCTCTGAGGAAGGGGGGGCAAGTGTCATGGGCTCAATCGGTATTCCCACCGTTTCCAAGTGCTTGCAGCCTTCTTCTAATGAGCGGCAGGAAAACTCTCTTCCACCATGCAGGAACGTCAGGGAGAAGGGGAAACCCCATCTGTAGCGGACCTCTGCTTTTTGGAGTGATAGGGTGATAGGACGAAGATGTCGTCTCCGCTGTATCGTCATCGGAGCCAAGTCGGTGAAGAGTTGAATGCCGTCTGGGGCCCCTGGAAGTGTGGTAAGGTTCCGAGCTGCTCGTAGGATCTGATCGCGGACTTCCTCATAGTGGAGTTTGAGGACCACGTCCCTGGGCAGGTCCGGGTTCCGTGGTTTGTTCAGGGCACAATGAATCCGAATCATGCGGAACTGTGAGTGCTTTTCTTGCGGGAGGAGGTCCTTGAATATGGCAAGGGCTGCTGCCGGGAGATCCGTGATTGTCTCCGGAAGGCCTCGAATCCTGAGGTTTGCTCGGCCGTTGCGGTTCTCGAGGTCTTCCAGCTTCAGTTCCATACTGTCTTGCTTGGTGGCTTGATCGTCCATCTGTGCCTTGTCCTCAGCCAGGGCAACAGTAATGGAGTCCGTCTGCTTCTCTAAGTCCGCGACCCGACCTCCAATCTTCCGTAGCTGAAGCGAGATGTTGCGGACCGATTCTTTCAGCTCAACCCGAAAGACTCTCTGGATGTTTAGAATAAGGTCTTCCTGGTTTGCAGGTGGAGATGGAGGAGAGCCTTGATTCTTTTTCTCCTTGCTTTTAGGAGGTGAGCGCTGTTCTGGAGAGGCTGGGCCTATGTGGTCCGCGCCTTGCTGAGCCTCCGCCATCTTGAGTGTAGCGGCGCGCGTGGAGATTGGGGAGGTCCTCGGAGTATTTACTGTGGTGGAGTCCGGGAGATTATTTTTCTTAGTTTTGTTTCTCCTGGACATGTCACCAGGTCGGGACGGAAGGTTTAAGGCGATGCTGTGCTCGAAATAGGGTGCTTTTAACCACTTGATGACCCACCCTTTACCCCCCCTTAAGGACCAGCGTGGTTTTTAGTGATCTGTGCTGGGTGGGCTCTACAGCCCCCAGCACAGATCAGGGTGCAGGCAGAGAGATCAGATTGCCCCCCTTTTTTCCCCCCTATGGGGATGATGTACAGGGGGGGTCTGATCTCTTCTGCCTGCGTGTGGCTGGCGGGGGGGGGGGGCACCTCAAAGCCCCCCTCCGCGGCGAAATTCCCCCCTCCCTCTCCTACCTGCTCCCCCCCCGGTGATCGAGGCTGCACAGGACGCTATCCGTCCTGTGCAGCCAGTGACAGGACGTCCCCTGTCATGTCACATGGCGGCGATCCCCGGCCGCTGATTGGCCGGGGATCGCCGATCTGCCTTAAGGTGCTGCTGCGCAGCAGCGCCGTACAAATGTAAACAAAGCGGATTATTTCCGCTTGTGTTTACATTTAGCCTGCGAGCCGCCATCGGCGGCCCGCAGGCTATTCACGGAGCCCCCCGCCGTGATTTGACAGGAAGCAGCCGCTTGCGCGAGCGGCTGCTTCCTGATTAATCAGCCTGCAGCTGGCGACGCAGTACTGCGTCGCTGGTCCTGCAGCTGCCACTTTGCCGACGCACGGTATAAGCGTGCGGTCGGCAAGTGGTTAAGGCAGGTTATGCAGCTCTAGAGCGGAGCGGCTGGGGATCACGTCCACATCAGTCAGCGCCGCGCATGCGCCTGTGTGATAGACTTTTATTGTCACTCACAGTCTGTCACATGAGTTAGTTATCCACTACTACACTACTGCTAGGGGTTATAGTTAGTTGTTACCTACGTACTAGTTTACTTAATTTGTACTGCTATAGTCTGTGAGTTTTAGTGCCGTAGGCTTCACTACCAGGGGCGGACTGACCATTAGGGCACTCGGGCACGGACCGAGGGCCCGTGGTCAGGGGGGGGCCCGCCACCCGCCAGAGAACCCTGAGCAGGAGGGGAGACAGCCAGTGAAGGAGGGCGGTCGGACAGCTGGAAGCGGCTGACAGCGGGCGGAGACGCCGTTCAGCCACCGGAGGGATCGCTGATCTGTGTGCAGCTAGTGTGGGCTTGACAAGCCCAGACTAGCTGCACACAGATCAGCGATGCCTCCGGTGGCTGAACAGCGGTAAGTCTCCGCCTGCTGTCAGCCACTTCCAGCTGTCCGACACATTACAGATTCTGGAGGGGAGAGCCAGGAAGGGGGGCCCCAAGGTGAGAGAAGGGGGGGGGGAACTTCCCCCCTTCTCCGCTGCTATGCCCATCGCCCTCCTTCACTGGCTGTCTCCCCTCCTGGAGACACCTACAAGCCTGGCTGCTTATACTGGGGGCACTTATATAGACATATAGACTGGGGGCACCTATAGACCTGGCTATACTGGGGAGACCTATACACCTGGCTGCATATACTGGGGAGACCTATACACCTGGCTGCATATACTGGGGAGACCTATACACCTGGCTGCATATACTGGGGGCACTTATACACCTGACTACATATACTGGGGGCACTTATAGACCTAGCTACATATACTGGGGGCACCTATAAACCTGGCTATACTGGGGACACCTATACACCTGGCTGCATATACTGGGGAGACCTATACACCTGGCTATACTAGGGAGACCTATACACCTGGCTATACTGGGGAGACCTATACATCTGACTGCATATACTGGGGGCACCTATACACCTGGCTGCATATACTGGGGAGACCTATACATCTGGCTATACTGGGGAGACCTATACACCTGGCTATACTTGGGAGACATATACATCTGACTGCATATACTGGGGGCACCTATACACCTGGCTGCATATACTGGGGGCACCTATACACCTGGCTGCTTATACTGGGGGCACCTATAGACCTGGCTATACTGGGGACACCTATACACCTGGCTACATATACGGCTACATATAATTTTAGGCATGGGTGCAGATACTTGGTGTCATGTGAGTGTGAGTACTGGGTGCTAGCTATGAGGGGAAGGGGTGGCTGATGGGAAAAGTAGAGGTCAGTGTGGGTGCTGCAGGAAGGGGCAGGGCCACGCAGAAAATACTCAAGGGTGTGGTGCTCAAATTTGAAATCGATAAATCGTACTAAATTGTGTATGTAATACCCCCTCTCCATAAAGCATAAGGCAGTCTTATCCCCCCCCCCCCCCAACGTACACACACCTTTATAGCAGTATTAGGCAGACTGTGTGTCTCCTTCCAACTCTTTTGGTGCTACCACCCTCAAATCAGCAGTGATAGGTGCCCACTGTTAGTGGGTTAGAGTGGGCACAGTGGAGCCCACTGTAGAGGCACAGACTCACCTTTCATTACTGGGACCTCTGTACCTCTTGGTCAGCACCCAAGCCTCATTTCAGGCAAAGAAGTGGTTACCAATATGCAGTGGTTGCTAAGCATTAGTAGATGCAAAATTGCAGTAAGTGCCAAGGTGCAGTGGGTGCCCAGATGCAGTGGATGGTAAGACGCAAAGTCTGTGTCAAGCTGCTTTGGGTACCAAGGTCCAGTTTGTATTGGGTGTTTATTTGCAGTGGGTGCTATACAGTATTGGGTGCTGAATGAGTAGCAGATGGTGATAAACAATAGTGGGTGCCATGTGAGTGCTAATTGGTACAGGGAGCCATGTGAGTGTTGGACATGAGTGAGTAGGGAGTGCCATGCGTGGTCTGGATGTGTGCCATGGGAGAGTACTGTGTCTCATATGGGTTCGGACCAAGGATGGGTACTGGGTGCTATTTGGGTGCTTGCCATGGACAGGTACTAGGTGCATATAATGGCTTTGGAACTTAGTGACGTGTGAGTACTGTGCCATGTGGGTGTTGATTATGGGGGTATGTGGGTCTTAGGTGCAAATACTGAGTGCCAAGTGGGTACTGGGAGTGAGTGCATGGTGACATATGGGTGATGGGTGCTGGCTAGTGGGATATTTGTTATGTGGGTGCTAAAGGCAGATGCTGGGTGCCATGTGGGTTCTGGGTGCTGCTGGCACAGGGTGTCATGTGGATTCTGGCAGTGTGGGTGTGTATCAACCATCATGTAGGTGTTGATTGCATATACTCAGTCCCTTTTGAGTTCTGGGTGCAAGTACTGGATGTCATATGTGAGTGCTTGGTGTGGGTGCTGGGCACCAAGTGGAGCAGGCCCGGCCCTAGACTTTTTGCCACCTGAGGCAAGCTTTAAGCAAACCTCCCCCCCCCCCCCAAGCCGTGGGTGTGAGGGGCCGCCCGAGCTGGAGGGGATAGCGGGCAGGAAGGGGGTATTGGGCCTAGCGGCGGGGAGGGGGGTCAGACCCCCCCTCCCTCGCCTGGGTCCCCCGTCCTCCGCTCCCCTCCAGCTTTAAAAAGTTGCGTGGCTGGCTGGCTGGCTGCAGCTGTAAGAGGCAACGGGCGGGGATCACTCACCTCTTCCTCATTCCAGCCTAGCCTGCGCTCCACTGATGTCACTTCCTGCTACGCCGCAGGAAGTGACGTCAGTGGAGCGCACGCTGGAACGAGGAAGTGGTGAGTGATCCCCGCCCGTTGCCTCTTACAGCTGCAGCCAGCCAGCCAGCCAGCCACGCAACTTTTTAAAGCTGGAGGGGAGCGGAAGATGGGGGACCCAGGCGAGGGAGGGGGGGGTCCGACCCTTCTCCCCGCCGCTAGGCCCAATACCCCCTTCCTGCCCGCTATCCCCTCCAGCTCGGGCGGCCCCTCACACCCACGGACGGGTGGGTGCCGCCCCCCCAGAAGTGCCGCCTGAGGCAAAAGTTTCACCCCGCCTCATGGGCGGGCCGGCCCTGAAGTGGAGGCTTAGTGCAACTGGAACTACTGCAGATGAAACATGTGGGTGTTGGGTGCAGGTACTGGGTATCACATAGGTGCAAATACTTGGTGCCATGCCTGCACTGGGTGCTAGCTCTGGGTGGTTGTTGTGTGTCACGTGGGTTCTGAGTGCAGGTACATCGGGTGCTAGTACTGGTTATGTGAGTGGGTGCCATGTAGAGGCTGTGTGCAGGTGTGAGTAGTGAGTGACATGTCAGAGCTGGGTGCAAGTACTGTGCCATGTAGGTGTGAGTACTGGGTGCCAGCTATAGGGTGAAGAGGTGCAAGTATTGGGTGTCATGTGGCTGTTTGATGCAAGTACTAAGTGCCATATTGAGGCCAGATGTGAGTATTGGGTGCAGGGTGCTTGGTGCAAGTACTATAGGGGGGTTACTGGTTGAGTGTAATGTGGGTGCTGAATATTGGTGGGATTGCTATGGGTGCAGGGGGTGGGAGGTCACTATGGGTGCTGCTATGAATGGCACAGTTGCTGCTAAGGGAGGTAGAGGTCAGTGTGGGTGTTGGGGGAAGGGTAGGCCACTGTGGGTGCTGGGAGAAGTCAGTGTGGTTACTGGAGGAGGGAGTGGATGCTGGGTGTTGGGAGAAGCCACTGTGGGCGCTGGCAATGGGAGAGGTCACTGTAGGTGCTGCTTTTGGGATGGGAGGTCCCTGTGGGTGCTGCAGGGAACAGGAGGGTAGCCACTGGGGGAGGGAAAAATCACTGTGAGTGCTGGGGGAGGGATAGGTCAGTGTGGGTGCTGGGGTAGGCAGGATCACTGCTAGAGCTGGGGAGGGAGAGGTCACTGTGGGTGCTAGGTGGAGGGAGAGGTCACTGTGGGTGCTAGATGGAGGAAGAGGTCACTGTGGGTGCTGGGTAAGAGAGAGGTCACTGTGGGTGCTGGGTAAGAGAGAGGTCACTGTGGGTGCTAGGTGGAGGGAGAGGTCACTGTGGGTGCTAGGTGGAGGGAGAGGTCACTGTGGGTGCTGGGGGAGGGAGAGGTCATTGTGGGTGCTGGGGGAGGGAGAGGTCACTGTGGGTGCTGGGGGAGGGAGAGGTCACTGTGAGTGCTAGGGGAGGGAGAGGTCAGTATGGGTCCTAGGTGGAGGGAGAGGTCCCTGTGAGTGCTAGGGGAGGGAGTGGTCACTGGGTACTAGGTGGAGGGAGAGGTCAGTATGCCAGACTAGGATTCCTGTCTGGGCCTCGATGGGGTAAATCGATCAGCGTCAGAAATCCTCTCACACGGTCATTTGTTCATCCCGAAGGGTAACCCGTGTTCGCAATTTGATGAACTGACTCGCGAAGGGAGCGTTCTGATACCAACCGAATCACTCCACACACATATACAATTCAAAGATCTGCCACCAAGCGAGTTACACAGCCCGCTACTGTAATTATACTAGGACTTGGAGAACGCTTTAGTAGCCTCTAGCAGTATACAGGAACCTGGGTCAGATCGTTATATCTGGGCCGGGTTCTCGCATACGGGTCATAAAGGTGTATTTCTATTAAACACAGGGTAGCGAGTTCAGGAGAATAGGTACGATTGTGTATGTTCAGCAACAGGTCATAACCGCTAAACGATTTTTAAAACGTTTAATAACACAAATGCATTACATACAGTTATATACACCTATTAACATATAAAACACAGAGCTTAAAAATAAAAAGGAATAAAATCAGAAAGTTCTTACTTAGTTAGCTGAGCAGTCCATTTGAAGGATGAAGAAAATAGTCCAGTTTAAAGTAGGCATTCAGGTTAAAGTCTTTGTACACAACATGCACCCGGTTCTCTTTGAGCACATGCCTAGACCTTCCTGGTAGATGTAAATTGAAGAACTGGGAGGAGTTCCTTGCAAACGCTTTTTACTGACCAGAGTTTTGGGGCGGTCACTACCTGGAAAGTAGGTGTGTTTGAGGCAGGGTTACCTCCTGGCAGTCAGGTTGCTACCCACAGACTTGGAGCAAGGAATGTACCAATTATTAATAATTTGTGTAATTCCGCCCCAGATGGGTGCATCGCAAATGCGCGACCATATTCATAAGCAGCATGCGACTCTGTATTAAATGAGTCTATACACGCCTAGTCTGTCGAATTTGCTCTACGCAGGCCGGATAAAGTGGTTTCTATATGGATCCCTGATAGCTAGAAACGTGCACTTTAGGTGAACGATAGAACTGTTTCCTAGGTATCAGAAAATGTAATTTTGGTCTTGCTGTGCCAAACCTATTTTGAATTATTAATAAAGTAAATGTTCCCATTGTGTGAAGCTATGAGTTTTTGGAGCGAAATTTGAATCTCAACCAGTTTGAGGAGGTTTTCCTTTTGGGGAAAGATGAGCTGTAGCCAAATGGCTTCTCCCCAGGGAAGCTAGCCACGTGTGACATTTTTTCCTGACACAGGATGTGGGGGGAAGGTTACTGTACTCAGTAAGAGAGAGGGAAATTGACATCTATTGTGCATTTACCCAAGACTGACAGGAACTGTGCACGACCATGCGAAAGTCGATGGCGATTTTGCGCTCAACTTTCCGTAATGTCCGTCACATCTCCCCCCTACCAGTCGGACGCACAGAGTGGGTCTGCATGACCCGCTCTACGCGCCGCTTAGCTACTGAACGGGTTCTCGACTTCTTATCTGACTGCCCTTTAGACAACTCACCAGAAGCATAAGGCCTCATGGTCCGGTGTGTCCCAGTGTCCGCTTTGCGGACGGTGCGATGCACACCAACAGGCTTACCTCTAAAGGCCTGGCTGGGTTTGCATAGCGCTTCCTGTAAGGGAGAGAGTCGTTGGCTGACATCCGGGTCACTTCCTGACTCTCGGGTGTCAGCCTGCGAATCTGGAAGCAGCGTGGCATACCCCTACTCTAACTGACTACACCTTGGCACAACATTTTGGTCAGCACAACCTAGGTGGACATTAGAGCACATTTTAAAAAATGAATCAGCCTTTACCGGGGTGGCGAGGCTTGCCCCTTCTCCAGGAAGGATAGAGGGTGGACCTCTGGGCAGTTTTGCACTGGGTTGCTTCTGCAAGGGGAAAACATGCAAGGGTGAGACAGGGAAGGCATGGCCTGTCTCCACCAGCTGTTTGTTAACAGCAGGCAATGGTGGAGCACTCTGGCTGTCATAGCAGGAGGGGAGGTCTAGGCCCCCTGCTGCCTGCTCTGACACCTGGCCTGCTTCCACTGCCAAGCACGGATATGACCCAGGCAACACAAGACTGTTACCTCTTAGGTTAGAGGCAATCACACTTAAACATAAATCATTTTTAGTAATAGGAGATTCGGCATGAAATCTATTAGCAACATCTTGTACAACATTAACATCACAGTTACGTTCATTTTTCACATCATGCACACAGGTATCTGGAACAACAGTGACAGGTTTAGAATCAGACAAACCGTGATTAGACAGCTGTCCATTAGAAGCAGGTACCGCTTCCTGGCCTCCTTCCCTAGGAGGGCTAGGTACCATTACCCTTGCTGCCTCCCTCTGTCCCACCCCAAGCTTGTACAGTACCTGAGTGGGTCCAGACTGGCAATCCGGGGTGTTGATCACAGGTTCATAAAAGGATCGTAGGGTGCCAAGATCGGTGCCCAACAGCACAGGCACTGGGATGTCATCTGTCACCCCCACAACTTTTGACTGGCGGCCCCTTCCCCAATCGAGAACAACACGAGCTTTGGCGATGCGTGCGTGTGCGCCACCAACTCCCAAAAGTGTGACACGCTCATTAGGCAGGAAATTCTCCCTGGCTACAAGATGAGAGCGAACCAAGGTAAGCTCTGCGCCTGTGTCACGGAAACCAACAGCGATCTGGTCGTTAACTTCCACAACTTGATGATTTCCGGAAAGTCGAGGATATGCTGCTCCCATGACGAGGTAGGCGTGTGCAGTAGAGGATGCGCTAGCCACTTCTGCGCTAGGCTCTGGAGACGGCGTCCTCACCTCGGGGCAGGCAGACTTGAGGTGTCCTCGCTGTCTACAGTGGTAACACTTCGGAACATATGTGGCATCAGGCGGATGAGTAGCAGGTGCAGCATCCGGCCTCTGTGGCTGTGGGACCCGATTCCCACGGTTAGCAGGGGGAGGAGAGCTGGGTTGCATAGGACTCCCCCCTCTCCAGCTCGGCACTGGAGGTTTGCGGCTGTCCGGCACACGGGTGGCCACAAAAGTGTCTGCAAGTTCTGCGGCAGTTTTGGCGGAATCCGGCTTCCGCTCCAAGACAAACTGCCGGACATCTGGAGTGCAGCAGTTCAGCAACTGCTCCTGCACGATGAGGTCCTCCAGACCTTGGTGAGAGTCTTTTTTGAGGCCCCGTGACCACTGCCTGAACACAGTCAGCAGGCGACTCTCCAGGTCGGTGTAAGAGTCGGTGTGGCCTTTCTGCAGGGAGCGAAACTTTTTGCGATAGACCTCTGGGGTCAGCTGGTATTTGGCGATAATCGCAGCTTTTATCGCAGCATAGTCATTGTCCTTGTCAGCGGGTAAGTCCACAAACGCCTCAAGCGCTTTGTCCCGCAAGTTGGGTGTCAGATATCTCGCCCACTTCTCCTGGGGCAGATGATGCTGACGGCAAGTCTTTTCAAATGCGTGTAAATAAGTGTCCGGGTCGGTTCCCTTCTCCATTTCTGGGAATTTAAACTTTGGAGTCCCAAACGGGCCTGCTGTGGACCGGGTTTCCGGAGCACTTTGCGAGAGATTTTGGCCTTGCCCTCGCAGTTTGGCCATTTCCAGGTCGTGTCGGCGGGCGGATTCTCTCTCTGCCGCCTCCTTCTCAGCAAGCCACCGGCGCTCTGAGGCTTCCCGTTCCGCCTGGCGTTCTAAACGGTCAGCGTCTCGTTCTGCTCTGTCAGCGTTTTCTCTGAAAATCTGCATGTACAGCTCAGGATTTGTCTCCAACAGCCTTTGTAATCCAGGTTGCATTCCAGCATCAGGAACACAGAACAGGTTTGCATGGGCGGGCTCCTGCCGGCCACCATGCTCCTCAGCAGTTACAGCGACCGATTCAGACGCGGTCCCGTTTTCCTCTGGGTCTGGAAGTGGGTTGCTTTGCTCCAACCGCTCACTTTCCTCTGCCCCAGTTACAGCACCGTCTGAACCAGGAGTGTGCTCTCCCAGCATCTGCTCCGGCTGGGTATTCAGTCGCAACAAGTCCTTGATCAATTGCGCTTTCTTTTTTCTATAAGTCACAATGCCTTTTTCTTCACACAAGTTAACTAGGTCTGCCACTGCCATTTTCTTGTATCTTGCTGCAGCCATTTTTGCCAAATAAAAGATAGGATAGGAAAAGAGATTGGGAGGGGAACTCTGTGCTACACGTTTAGTCTATATAAATGGTAATGCACCGGTTATCGACCACAGATTTTTGATCTGTTCTGGCAGGTTAATCAAATAACGTTGCCGTCGATGTTCTGAACATACACAAATCCCACCGCTGCCACCAAATGTCACAGACCGCTAGGCCGGTCTGCGGATGGGGTAAATCGATCAGCGTCAGAAATCCTCTCACACGGTCATTTGTTCATCCCGAAGGGTAACCCGCGTTCGCAATTTGATGAACTGACTCGCGAAGGGAGCGTTCTGATACCAACCGAATCACTCCACACACATATACAATTCAAAGATCTGCCACCAAGCGAGTTACACAGCCCGCTACTGTAATTATACTAGGACTTGGAGAACGCTTTAGTAACCTCTAGCAGTATGCAGGAACCTGGGTTAGATCGTTATATCTGGGCCGGGTTCTCGCATACGGGTCATAAAGGTGTATTTCTATTAAACACAGGGTAGCGAGTTCAGGAGAATAGGTACGATTGTGTATGTTCAGCAACAGGTCATAACCGCTAAACGATTTTTAAAACGTTTAATAACACAAATGCATTACATACAGTTATATACACCTATTAACATATAAAACACAGAGCTTAAAAATAAAAAGGAATAAAATCAGAAAGTTCTTACTTAGTTAGCTGAGCAGTCCATTTGAAGGATGAAGAAAATAGTCCAGTTTAAAGTAGGCATTCAGGTTAAAGTCTTTGTACACAACATGCACCCGGTTCTCTTTGAGCACATGCCTAGACCTTCCTGGTAGATGTAAATTGAAGAACTGGGAGGAGTTCCTTGCAAACGCTTTTTACTGACCAGAGTTTTGGGGCGGTCACTACCTGGAAAGTAGGTGTGTTTGAGGCAGGGTTACCTCCTGGCAGTCAGGTTGCTACCCACAGACTTGGAGCAAGGAATGTACCAATTATTAATAATTTGTGTAATTCCGCCCCAGATGGGTGCATCGCAAATGCGCGACCATATTCATAAGCAGCATGCGACTCTGTATTAAATGAGTCTATACACGCCTAGTCTGTCGAATTTGCTCTACGCAGGCCGGATAAAGTGGTTTCTATATGGATCCCTGATAGCTAGAAACGTGCACTTTAGGTGAACGATAGAACTGTTTCCTAGGTATCAGAAAATGTAATTTTGGTCTTGCTGTGCCAAACCTATTTTGAATTATTAATAAAGTAAATGTTCCCATTGTGTGAAGCTATGAGTTTTTGGAGCGAAATTTGAATCTCAACCAGTTTGAGGAGGTTTTCCTTTTGGGGAAAGATGAGCTGTAGCCAAATGGCTTCTCCCCAGGGAAGCTAGCCACGTGTGACATTTTTTCCTGACACAGGATGTGGGGGGAAGGTTACTGTACTCAGTAAGAGAGAGGGAAATTGACATCTATTGTGCATTTACCCAAGACTGACAGGAACTGTGCACGACCATGCGAAAGTCGATGGCGATTTTGCGCACAACTTTCCGTAATGTCCGTCACAGGCGGAGCTTATCGCGGCCGGGGGCGGAGCTTATTTTGCACGGCGAGAGGGGCCTTTTTTTGATGATTTTAAAAAGAGGGGTGCCTGGGCACCCAGAGCACCCCCCTGTGCACGTGCCTGCCTTTTGACCTGGTTACCTATACTGGGGGCACCTATTTTGGGGGAACTGCTGCCAGATTAACTATTTTTGGGGAACTGCTGCTGCCAGATTAAGTGTATTTTGAGAAACAGCTGCCAGATTATGTGTATTTTTGGGGAACCGCTGCCAGATTGTGTATAATGGGGGAACTGCTGCTTCCAGATTCTGTGTATTTTGGGGGAACCACTGCTGCTACATGTATTTTTGGTCATCCGCTGCCAAATTATGTGTATTTAGGGGAACCGCTGCTGCCAGATAACGTCTATTTTGAGGGAACGACTGCCATATTATCTGTATTTTGGAGGAACCTCTGCCAAATTGCATGGATTTTTGGTGAAATGCTGTCAGATTACATGTATTTTGGGGGGAAACACTATGGCAGAGTTCAGACTTCCCCGGCAGACCTTTTACATCACTGCTAAGGTCATGTATATTTTGCCCCACTCATGACCACGCCCACATTCTGTTGAGTGACCACACCCATTTTTTGGCGGTGTACAATATCTCAATATAACATATTTACTGTTGTCAATAAATGATTATATCTTAGTCTGTAAAAATATAACGTGAAAGGTGGGAAACACTGGTATGGGGGCCCCGTAATCTCCTATTGCCCGGGGGCCCCATGTGTTGTCAGTCCGCCCCTGTTCACTACTATTGTGTAATAGTTACTTCACAGGCCACTAGGCCAGGCCAGCATCTGTTGTGATCTGACTGTGACTGTCATCTGCCTGACCCTATTGATTGCGTCCGTATGTGACAGACTTTTATTTGTCGCTGTTTGTCACATGAGTTAGTTATCGACTACTGTAGACCAGTGATTCTCAACATTTTATTGTCATGTACCCCTTTTAAAACCCTGTACTCACCAAGTACCCCCTAGCATCGTAAACATTATCACAAGTACCCCTTGACAAATATATATTTAATCATAATACATGATAATTGGTTCTAAACCATTTCCAAGCAGTTAATGTTACTTTTAATTAGCTAAAACACTAATTTGGTGTTATTTAAATAAGATTCATCATTTTCTAAAACTCTTAATTTGTTATTCTTGGTTAAGTATATGAAGCCTGAGTACCCCCTGGAACCATGAGAAGTACCCCTTGGGGTACGCGTACCACATGTTGAGAACCTATGCTGTAGACTACACTACTGTTAGTACTACTACTATTAAAAAACAAACAAACATAAAAACCTTTTTTTTGTCACTCACCGCCAGTCACTACCAACCCAGACTCTTGCAGCGCTGGGTCCCCGGTTCAAATCCCAGCCAGGGCACTATCTGCAAGGAGTTTGTATGTTCTCTCCTCTCTCTCTCTCTCTCTCTCTCTCTCTCTCTGTCTGTCTGTCTGTCTGTCTGTCTGTCTGTCTGTCTGTCTATCTATCTATCTATCTATGTATATATATATATATATATATATATATATATATATATATATATATATATATATATATATATATCCGTCTCTCTCTCTCTCTCTCTCTCTCTCTCTCAGTGGGTGGGTGGTCCTCAGCAGTGCATATTTGTTGCAGTGTAGCAGGAAGTGGGCCTCAGCCCCCAAAACCCCCCGGTCACATTGTCTGCACAGGTGTGTGTATGTGTGTGTATGTATGTATGTATGTATGTATGTATATATGTGTGTGTGTGTGTGTGTGTGTGTGTGTGTGTGTGTATGTGTAGAGAGATAGAGAAATAGAGAGATAGATATATATAGATATATAGAGAGATAGAGAGATAGAGAGATAGAGAGATAGAGATATAGAGATATATATATATATATGTGTGTGTGTATATATATGTATATATAGAGAGAGAGATATCTATATCTATCTATCTATCTATCTATCTATCTATCTATCTATCTATCTATATATATATATATATATATAATATATATATATGTGTGTGTGTGTATGTATGTGATATCTATATCTATCTATATATCTATCTATATATCTATTTATTATTATTATTCTGATTATTATTATTATTGATTTATAAAGCGCCAACATATTCCGTGGTGCTGAACAAAGTAAGAAACAAGCATGGGTTACATAATACAGACAAGATACAACATACATAATTAGTGACAAAATACAAAAAATGATACAGCATACAGAGTACAAAATACAGAAGTGGTAATGACATTGATAAAAGTACCATGATGAATAAAATGTAGAATGATTTCCAAGACACAAAAGGGGGAGAGAGCCCTGCCCTTGCGAGCTTACAATCTAAAGGGAAGGGGGGGGGGGGGGAACAAGAGGAGGGGTAGTATATGATAAAATATATAAAGGCAATGGGCTTGATTCACAAAGCGGTGCTAACCTACTTAGCACGTCTAAAGTCTTTAGACGCGCTAACCAGGGTGCTAAGTAGGTTAGCACCGGATTTCTCAATCAGATCGCGCGCTAACTTTGCGCGCACAAAATTTTACGCGCGCAAAGTTTTACGCGCGCTAAGTCCCATAGGCTTTAATGGGCACTTCGCGCGGAGCGCCCTGCGCTCTGTGCAGTACGCGCGTAAAGTTTTACGCGCATAAAGTTTTGCGCGCGTAAAGTTTTATGCGCGAAAAGCTTGTTTAGACGTGCTAAGGGGGTTTTCACAGGCGTGCTAACAGTTAGCACCGCTTTGTGAATCAAGCCCAATGTGTTTTTTGATACCTAGTAGGAGTGCAATTTGGTCTTAGGACAAAGGGAAGTGGCCTAGGGTAGCGCATATGCTTGTCGGAACAAATGAGTTTTTAGAGAGCGTTTAAAAGTAACAAAGGTTGGCGAGTGACGGATGTGTTGTGGGAGGGAATTCCAGAGAAGGGGTGAAGCGCATGCAAAATCTTGTAAGCGGGAATGTGAGGAGGTGATTCTAGAGGAGGACAACAGAAGATCGTGTGCAGATCTGAGATTGCAATTGGGTTTGTATCTGGAAATGAGTGATGATATGTACCGGGGAGAGAGATTGTGGAGAGCTTTGTAGATTAGGGTTAGGAGTTTGAACTGGATCTTCTGGTTAATTGGCAGCCAGTGAAAAGCTTGACAGAGAGGGTCAGCTGAGGAAGATCGAGAAGAAAGATGAATGAGACGAGCAGCTGAGTTCAGTACCGACTGGAGCGGGGCCAGTTTGTTAGAAGGTAGTCCACAAAGTATCTATATCTTTACCTATATCTATATATATATCTCTATCTCTCTCTCTCTATTTTTTTTTTCTTTTTTTTTTCCTTATTGTGTTTGTATATTATTGCAGAATGACTGGCAGAGGTAGAGGGCAAGGCACCACCAGGAGAGGCAGCGCCATTGCTGCAGCCACTGGCAGCACCAGCAGGTCTGTGAGTGGTCCGCCGTCAACCACTGACCGCAGAGTTGTGGAGGAGGGAGCAGAGGCACAGCAGCAGCGTGCTGCGCCCATCTTTGAGACGGGTCGTCGCCCCCGGCCCATTGCAGAGAGTCAGGCACTGGTTATCGTGGAAATGATGGCGGAGCAGCAAGCCACCGTTTGCAGTCAGACCTCCAGCACCAGTGAGACCAGTGCCACCACCAGGACTCCGGTTCGCAGCAGGCTTCCACCACCACTTGAGGTCACATCGACCCCAGCAACCAGCCTGCCCTCACTGAGCTCGCTCTTCACCCCAGGGACCACGAGCATTTTGAGGGATGTTGTGGAACAGTTTGAGGAGGAGATAATGGAGGCATGCAAGGAGGAGGAGGAGGCGTATGAGGTGGAGGAGTTTCATGAGGAGGAGGAGAAGCCTGATGTAGGGGATGTTGGGGCAGAGGAGTTGGTTGAGGGCTCAAAGGAGATGTTTGGGGATGATGATGATGAGGTGGGGGACCATCCCTATGTGCCACCAGCACAGTTGGGTGAAGGCAGCTCGTCATTGGAGGAGGAGGCGTCTCTGGCACAGAGGCGCGGCAGCAGCATGGTGGCCAGCACAGGGCGTGGAAGGCAGGAGCCACAGCCTTGCTGCTTTAGCCGCTACCACCACCCGCAAAAAAGCTCCTCCAAGCAAAGGGAAAAAAACACAGCCCTCCAAAGGCAAAAAACCTCCCCAGCCCTCAAGCTTTAAGGGCAAGTTGAGATCCCCAGTCTGGTGGTACTTCACTGTGTGCACTGACGACAAGACCCGTGCCTTTTGCCACAGTTGCGGTGCCAGCCTGAGCAGAGATCACGATCTGAACAAGTTGGGTACCTCTTGCCTGCAGACCCACTTGGAGACCAAACATTTTCAGGACTACAGTGAGTTTCTGAAGCTGAAGGACAGTGGAGCAGGCAGTGGTCAGAGCCAGACAGCCACTGCACAGACTGCAGCAGCAGCAGCATCCAACCCTCCTGCTCATCCAGCATCAGCAGCAGGAGCAAAGAAACTCACTACTCCCTCCCCCGGGCAGCCAGTCCTCAGTGGCCTCATCTGCTCCCTTCACAGTCGCCTCCTCTGCTCCCACCACAGTCGCCTCCTCATCCTCCCGTGCAGGCAAACGCCGCCAGACCCTGCTCAGCGAGTCCTTTCCCGGTGTGACCAAGGTTCTGCCTCCCACCAACAGGCGCATCCGGGTGCTGAACGGGTTGCTTGCCTGGGCCATGTGCTCCCAGCTCCTGCCATACTCCTTTGTGCAGGAGGGGAGTGACATGACAACACTCCTACAGTACGGGATCCCGGAGTGGAAAATCCCAAGCTGTCACTACTTCTCCTGCGCAGCGTTTCCAGCACTTCACCGCCTTGCTATGGCGAACATGGGCCGCTCGCTCGATCACGCCGTTAGTGAGCAGATCCACGTCACCATGGATTCATGGAGCAGCCGTTTTGGGACAGACCGCTACCTGTCCTTCATGGCCCACTGGGTCAGCCTGGTGGAATGCGCCAGCGAGGAAGCAGCAGGTCCATCCTCGGGCGCATCAGCAGCACCAGTTCTCTACTATGTGGTGCCACCACGCGGGGACAGGGGAGAAGCAGCAGCTCCTGCCGCCAAGCGGCCCTGCCTCAACAGCAGCATGAAGGCCCGCCATTGCCAAGCGCTGCTGGAGATGAGAAGCCTGGGGAAGAACAATTTGACGGCAGCCAACATGCTCAGAGTCGGATAGGTAGTGTCCGACAATGCGGCCAACCTGCTGGCTGCCATCAACAGCGGACACTTTACCCACATCCCCTGCTTGGCCCATGTCCTGAACCTGGTGGTGCAGAAGTTCCTGCGCACCTACCAGGGGATGGACAATCTGTTGGAGGCGGCTCGGAAAATTGTGCGCAATTTCTGCTGCTCAGCTGCTGCTGCAGCAAACCTGGCCGACATGCAGTAGCGCGAGGGCTTGCCACGACACCACCTTGTCATTGATGTGCCAACTCACTGGAATTCCACCCTGGCGATGTTGGAGCGGCTGGTTTAGGAGAAGAGGGCTGTCAACTGCCACATCGTTGAGGGCACTCTCGCCGGCACCACCAGACTCTAGCTCCTCTCCAATGCACAGTGGGGGCAGATGCAGCAGGTCTTCTTGGTGTTGGCTCCTTTCCTGCAGGGAACCAACCTGGTCAGCGAGGAACGGGCATCCCTCTGCCAGTGGTTGCCCATTGTTTGTCTGCTGGACAGGGCCCTGGGTGATCTTCTGGATGTGTGAGAGGAGGCTCTGACCCAGCTGGAACAGCAGCCACCTGCGCGGAGTTGGAGGTCCTGGACGTTGCTGTTGAGGAGGAACAGTGGAGCGCTGCTGCAGTGGTGCGAGGGTGGAGAGAGGAGGAAGAGGCTCAGGGGCCAGTGGAGGAGGAGGACAGCGAACTTGAGGCCACTGACCCTGATGTCTCTGCGGGACAGACCACCCTCTTCTCCATGGCAGCGCACATACTGCGGTGCCTGCGCACAGACCCCAGGGTGAAGCAGATGCAAGTTCGGGAGGGCGCCTGCATCAGCATGATCCTGGACCCACGGCTAAAAGGGGAGGTGGGTCGGTTCCTGCCTGCTGGAGACACTGAGCAGCGAACAAGGGAGTTGCAGCAGATCCTTGTTCGGCGATTGGAGGAAGCCTTCCCCCAGCCTTCCACCCCCTCTGTACCTGTCCAGCCAGCACAGCAGCTGGTGCCTGCAGCCAGCAGCAGCAGCAGGCGCCCAGGAGACCTGCTGTCCTTGACAAAGGCACTCTACATGACGGTAGTGCAGCCGAGAGAGGAGGTGCATGCAGCAGCATCCTCCTCTCAGTCACAGCCAGCGCCTGACCTGGATGGTGGATGATTACATGGGGTCCTTCAGTGGGCTTGACACTGGCGAGGAGCTTGTGGACCCCTTGGAGTACTGGGTCGAGTACTTGCAGATCTGGAGTGAGCTGGCACAGTACGCCCTGGAAGTCCTGTCTTGCCCCCCTTCCAGCATGCTGTCCGAGAAGTGCTTCAGTGCGGCCGGTGGCGTGGTCACGGAGAAGCGCTCTCGTCTGTCCCCGGAGTCCGTGGACAGACTCACATTTTTGAAGATCAACCAGGCCTGGATTGAAGGCATGTTCTAGGCACCTGTTGTCGGCGAGAGGAGGACATGAGGTGCCTGGGAATTATTTTTTCATAACATCAACCTTCAGTCCCCTGCTAATTTGGCCTGGTTTTTCTGTAGGTGCTGTGGTACCACCGCTAGGTACCATGGCCAGTTACATTGCCTGTTGCCACACGTCACTCCTCCTCCTCCTGCAGCTGTATTTAACCTCCTGCTGTCTGTGTTCCCACCGCCAGGGTCCACAAAATTATGCGCTGCTGCCATGCGCCACTAGCTATTACGCCACAAATTTGGCTATGCTGTTGAAGAAAATTAAGTTGGGTACAAGAAGAAGAATATGAACACACAAAAAAAATGGGGGGGGGGGAGGAGGAGGAGGTACCACCACCACCACCACGGCTGTAATAATAAACACCATACAGCAGGAGTTTTCCATCAATTTTTTTTTTATTACACCTATTTAATTTGTGATTTTCCTTTAAAAAAAAATTGCTTTAAGGCCATCCGAATCAGTGATCACGACTATTACCCGAATTCAATTACTGATCACAACTCAAATTCGAATAGAATTCTATGGTCGTGATCAATTTTAGAAACCCTTTTGCTGCTAGGATAGCATTAATGTGAATGTACTTCTTGTCTTTGTTGTCATAAATCCAGGTTGCCTATATATAAGCCCCTCACCTGGCTTCTGTCTTGCCTTCGGCTGGCTGGCCTGTGCGCTGTACTCGGCTGGTGGTGATGCTGTGCGGGCCTGGCTGGTGGTGATGCTGTGCGGGCCTGGCTGGTGGTGATGCTGTGCGGGCCTGGCTGGTGGTGATGCTGTGCGGGCCTGGCTGGCGGTGATGCTGTGCGGGCCTGGCTGGCGGTGATGCTGTGCCGGCCTGGCTGGCGGTGATGCTGTGCCGGCCTGGCTGGTGGTGATGCTCTGCCGGCCTGGCTGGCGGTGATGCTGTGCAGGCCTGGCTGGCGGTGATGCTGTGCCGGCCTGGCTGGCGGTGATGCTGTGCCGGCCTGGCTGGCGGTGATGCTGTGCCGGCCTGGCTGGCGGTGATGCTGTGCCGGCCTGGCTGGCGGTGATGCTGTGCCGGCCTGGCTGGCGGTGATGCTGTGCCGGCCTGGCTGGCGGTGATGCTGTGCCGGCCTGGCTGGCGGTGATGTTGAGCCGGCCTGGCTTTGCTACGTGACTTGCTGGGGCTTTGCTGGGCTGGGAAATTTGCTGGGGGCATTTTGGGGGACTTTGCTGGGCTGGGGGCTTTACTAGGCTTTGCTTGGCTGTATGCTTTGCTGGGCTGGGACCAGGAGGCTTTGCTGAGGGATCTGCCTTGCTGGGCTGGGACCCTGGGGATTTGCTTGGCTGTAGATAGGTAGCTTCGCCCAGCATAGGTTAGTTAGGCAGCGTCCCCCAGTATACATTATATAGGCAGCTTCCCGTAGTGGAGGTTAGATAGGTAGGTTTCCCCAGTATAGGTTAGATAGGCAGCTTCCCCCAGTATAGGTTAGATAGGCAGCTTCCCCCAGTATCGGTTATATAGGTAGTTTCCCCCAGTGTAGGTTAGATAGGCAAGTTCCCCCAGTATAGGTTAGATAGGTAGGTTCCCCCAGCCTAGATTAGATAGGTAGGTTCCCCCAGAGTAGGTTAGATAGGTAGGTTCCCCCAGCGTAGGTTAGATAGGTAGGTTCCCCCAGTATAGGTTATATAGGTAGCTTCCCCCAGTGTAGATTAGATAGGTAGGTTCCTCCAGTATAGGTTATATAGGTAGCTTCCCCCAGTGTAGATGATAGGTAGGTTCCCCCAGTATAGATTATATAGGTAGGTTCCCCCAGTATAGATTATATAGGTAGGTTCCCCCGGTATAGATTAGATAGGTAGGTTCCCCTAGTATAGATTAGATAGGTAGGTTCCCCTAGTATAGATTAGATAGGTAGGTTCCCCCAGTATAGATTAGATAGGCAGAATCCTCAATATAGGTTAGATAGGTAGGTTCCCTCAGTATAGGTTAGATATGTAGGTTCCCTCAGTATAGGTTAGATAGGTAGGTTCCCTCAGTATAGGTTAGATAGGTAGGTTCCCCCAGTATAGATTAGATAGGTAGGTTCCTCCAGTATAGGTTATATAGGTAACTTCCCCCAGTATAGGTTATATAGGTAGGTTCCCCCAGTATAGATTAGATAGGTAGGTTCCCCCAGTGTAGATTAGATAGGCAGCTTCCCCTAGTGTAGGAGGGGAACTGGGTGGAGCGGCAGGGGGGAGCGGGCAGTTAAAAACTCACCTGTCTTCAGATCCCTACAGGCACAGCTTCCATGTGCTTCCGACTTCCTCCCCGTGGCGTCCCTCGCATTGGTAACCGCGCCCCCTGTGATGTCATCACAGGCCCCCGCTGTAACCAAGTCCGCGGGGGGGGGAGGAGTCGGAAACACATGGAAGCTGTGCCTGCGGCGAACTGAAGACAGGTGAGTTTTTAACTGCCCGCTCCGCTTAGTGCCCCCTCCTGCCAGTCAATAGATCTGGGGCACCATGGCAACAGGATTCCGGCCGGTGCCCCGGATGAAAGGCCCTAGTGACGCCCCTGGCCACTGGCATTAATGAGATGCCGTGGTCATTGGTAAAGTGAAAGTAAAACATTCACACACTACTTTCTCCTGTGTTCACATTACACAGGAGGAATTAAACTAGGGGGAGGGGGGAATCTAGTTGCCAAATAGTAAATTACATATTACATTAATGCAAACCTGAACTAAAAATTGATAGTCAAAATAAACTAACCTCTTGTGTAGTCAACTCATCCATTTCTTTCTCCTCTCCTGTGTCCTGTTTGTCCACTGTCATCAATGGAATTGTCCATCCTCCATTTTGAAAATGGCCAATACCCCATAACAGCTTCCTGGTCAGCATGCTGTTAAACTGTAATATTGCCCACTTGAGCCATAGTGAAACATGGGCATTGCCTTGCTAATCAGTTGTCATTTCAGCCATAACTGACAGCAACTGATATACAACTGACAGCAACTGATCTATTTCAGTTTTGACAAAATCTTGTCAGAAATGGAAGGAATCGTCGTAAGAAGAAAATAGTTACTTTCTGTGAGGAACTGCTGGATAAGTAAGTCTGGAGTATTCATTTGCAGGTACATTATGTGTTTATTTTAAATAATTTTACTCGGTTCAGGTTCACTTTAAGCACTAATAAAGTCCTGTCTTCGTACTTCTCCGTCCCGGCAAAGCATCTTTGAAGCTCCCGCTGGGGCTTCTCATTGCAGGCCACAACTCATCCACTTTTGCCTGCTGGCCCTTCCATCAAAAATGCAGGTTGGCAATGGCATATCTAGTGGTATTATTATTATTTATTGTATTTATAAAGTGCCAACATATTACGCAGCGCTGAGTGGTAGCTTAGCATGACTGGTGTTTTTACTGTCATTGTGCAATTTTACTGCAATTTTAACATAAGTCAATGGGAGCATTTTTTAAAAAGCTTTCAGAAAGCTCTGGAAGCCAAAAAGTGCTCAGAAAAGTGCTTAGTGTGTCTGAGCCCTTACTGAATGGCAGCTCCTCAGTCCAACTGCCAGAACAAGTAGGGAGACTGACTGGTATATTTGTATAGATTTTTTATAGGGCACTTCCTCATTAAGGAAAGAATAAAGGAAATGCTGAGAATCCCCCATGAGGTGATGGACTAGTCCAACCCTTGTCAGATCTGTAAGATTTTTACTGCTTACTGTAAGTGACAGTGACATTGGAAAAATGCCATTTATAGTGCATTTTACTCAGGAAAAAAGTACATCTTAAATGTATGTGTTTTTAATTGTAAAAATGTATGCGGTATTAGTTCTTTAAGGTTTCAAACGTATGCTCTTCCTAGTCTTGCTCTGGTAATAAAAGGTAATTAATATGCCCTCCTGATTCACAGTTGCTGATTGTAATACTTATTACTTATAAATCAAGTCCACACTAAATATCTTTCAATTCTGTTTAATATTTTATACTTTTTTTCCCAGTATTTTGGCATTTGTGGAACATACATTTTGAGAATTCTCTCAATATATGAATATAGTATAACATGTCCACACTGTTACCTTTCATCTGTAGTGTGACTTCTTTTACCATTCTCATCAGAATCCATTCCCGCTGTTGTCTTCTTGAACACCTTTTCACCTTCCTCTTCAACCTTTTATATAGCAGTTTAATGATGTCTGACAGCTGGGTGACTGCAACCTTCCCATTATTCTTGGAAACAAGTATAAATTGTTTAGCAATAGATAAAACAATGTACCCAGCCTGTGCAGTCCACTGGTGATATGTCATTTAGTGAGCTGTCACTGAGCATCAAATGTCAGTCTATATACTGTAGGCCTAGAGAATGCATGCAAATTAATTACAGGGCTGTTGTTTTCCATGCATGATTTATATGTGACTGCGTGTAGGTCTGATTTGCTTTTTTTTAGACCAGATGTCATAATATTAAAATGGACTTGCACAAAAGTTTCCATCAAGTACATCTTAAAGTAGGTAAACCGTCACCACATGTACTGTACTACTGGGTCTAAAACTAGTGTTCTGTGCTCCCTGTAGGATAAAATGTATTGTTCTGCAATTAACAAGGCAGTGTAAAAAAGCTGAGAGCACCATCCAGAAACCTTATCCCAGTAGTGTATTTTGTATTTATTTATGTATTTATATAGCGCCGATATATTACGCAGCGCTGTACAGAGAATATGGTCTTGTCACTAACTGTCCCTCAGAGGAGCTCACAAACTAGTCCCTAACATAGCCATATGTCTGTATCATGTAGTGCATGTATTATAGTCTAGGGCCAATTATAGGGGGAAGACAATTAATTTATCTGTATGTTTTTTGGGATGTGGGAGGAAACTGTAGTGCCCAGAGGAAACCCACACAGACACGGGGAGAACATATAAACTCCTTGCAGATGTTGACCTGGCTGGGATTCAAACCGGGGTCTCAGCGCTGCAAAGCGAGATCACAGACCACTATGCCACCGTGCTGTATAAATAACTGCATATCCTGGCACAGATCTCTGGGAAAGAGGAGGCAAGAAAATGTATAAAAGTAAATAGAGCGAAACCTATAAATAAACCTGACTACAACTTTCAATTTAAGACCTATAAAATTTCATTCTACTGATGAAAGAGAAGCAGAGGCAAAATATCCTGAAAAACAAAAAGGAAAAAGATAAAACTACAGAATCAGAATCGGAAGCAGTAGATTTGGGCGCATGAGACAAGTGGACAAAAAGGGCGCCCCATTCACTTCCATTATAAATATCGTTTAATGGGCGCTGAACGGGGAAAATAAGGCGCCGGAGATTTTTAAGGATTTATAACGGCGCCCGGAGATTTTTAAGGATTTATAACTATGTTTGTGATGATTTAAGTTTACAAAATGAGCCCGTGACGATAACGTTTATGAAGATAATAAATCACTATTTCTAAAACATTTCTAACACATTATTATCCACCCAAAAAAATAATTTACATTTTTTTTCTTTACATTTTTTATTTATTAATGTCTGTAAAACATTATTATCCATAGGGGGTTTTAGGTTTAGGCACCAACAGGGGGGTCTTAGGTTTAGGCACCAACTGGGGGGTTTTAGGTTTAGGCACCAACAGGGGGGTCTTAGGTTTAGGCACCAACAGGGGGGTCTTAGGTTTAGGCACCAACAGGGGGGTCTTAGGTTTAGGCACCAACAGGGGGGTCTTAGGTTTAGGCACCAACAGGGGGGTCTTAGGTTTAGGCACCAACAGGGGGGACTTAGGTTTAGGCACCAACAGGGGGGTCTTAGGTTTAGGCACCAACAGGGGGGTCTTAGGTTTAGGCACCAACAGGGGGGTCTTAGGTTTAGGCACCAACAGGGGGTCTAGGGGTTAGGGATAGGTACAGGGAGGGTTTTTAATAAACGAAAATATAAGTTTCACTTTACAAACAGGGAAGATTAACGTTTTAAGAATTGCCGATCTCATACACATTATTTAGTGATTTATAAATTCTTAAAACACTATTTATAAACGAAATTCTACACAATAATTTCTATAAACGATATTTCCATTTATCGTTTATACCACGCGCCCTTTTTTCCCGACGCCCTTTTCGTACGTACGCTCAGAATCATTTTAGTTGCCAAGCACAACTGGGTCATGTCCTGAATTGAACTGGGCATTTTACAGGACTTTAGTGGAACATAGGACATACAAAGAAACAGCTGTGTAAATACAATTTCCACGCACAGCAGAGTAACACAAAATGTGACATAATACTATATACACAATATGCAACAGCGTAATATGATTTGTCAGTTCCCAAAAAAAGTAAGTAGGGAGAAAGGGAAAACGTGTGTGTGTGTGTGTGTGTGGTGCATAGAGTTAAAGGGGAACTTCAGCCTAAACAAACATACTGTCATCAAGTTACATTAGTTATGTTAATTAGAATAGATAGGTAATATAATCTCTTACCCACCCTGTTTTAAAAAAAACAGACAAATGTTTGTTATTCATGGGGGCTGCCATCTTTGTCATGGGGGCAGCCATCTGTGAGAGAACGGGGAAAAGCCGCCGCGTGTGCTGATAGCAAGGCGGCTGATTCCGTGTCCAATGCGGTGGTTGGCACGCGGAAGCGTG
The DNA here is from genome assembly GCF_040937935.1 of Hyperolius riggenbachi. NCBI lineage: Eukaryota > Metazoa > Chordata > Amphibia > Anura > Hyperoliidae > Hyperolius > Hyperolius riggenbachi. The sequence goes on along the minus strand of NC_090648.1, from coordinate 374,024,749 downwards.
CGTCTGGTAACATGGCAGAATGCGGAAAAGCCGCCGCATGTATTGACAGCAAGGCGGCTGGTTCCGCGTCAAGCGCGGCGGTTTGCACGCAGCAGCGTGTGTCTGGTGTGGCTGAGTCTGTTAGTTCACACAGGCTTAGGAATACGCGCGCGCTGAGAGGCTGGACTTTTATGATGGGCAAGGGGGGATCAGCTGACCGAGCCGATCAGCTGACCCCAGAGCTGGTAACTATTGGTTGATCACTTAAGGGTGGCGCCAGAGAGCACTACTCCATATATAGTTACTGCTGCCCAGTCACAAGTTGTCTGCCGTTGCGAACACTACGTGGAAGCACTCAGACCTTAGTCAGATCCAACAGTGTGTTTGAACCAGGAGGACCTGGGAATTCACACTGAGCCAGTTAACTTGTATTCTTGCTCTGTTATATGTTAGACTAGTTCCAGGGTGTAGAGACCACGGGCCTCACACCCAGACTAGGGAACTTGTGTTCTCATTCTGTTATACATCAGACTAGTTCCAGGGTGTAGAGACCACGGACCTCACACCCAGACTAGGGAACTCGTGTTATCATTCTGTTATATATCAGACTACTTCCAGGGTGTAGAGACCACGGACCTCACACCCAGACTAGGGAACTTGTGTTATCATTCTGTTATACATCAGACTAGTCCCAAGGTGTGGAGACCACGGACCTCACACCCAGACTAGGGAACTTGTGTTATCATTCTGTTATACGTCAGACTAGTTCCAGGGTGTAGAGACCACGGACCTCACACCCAGACTAGGCATTGTTTGATATCTGTTATGACTTATTGCTTTCCTGACTATCACTGATCACTGATTCGGTACCTTGCATATCTGATATTCCGTTGCCAAACCCTGCTTGCCTTGGATACCGAATCAGCTTTCCGTCTTTGTAATTTATCTGTCCGTGTGTTGCCGACCTGGCTTGCCCGACCTCGAGAGCTATCTCTCCCCTTAAGTGATAGTCTCCGGATCAGATAGTGATATCCACCTTCCGGTGTCACTCACCCTCTGATCCTTCCTACCTCCAGCCTGACTCCACCCCTTGGAGAGTCTCAGGCTGCTGGAAGGTTCCTGTACTCTCTAAAGCAGTATTGCCTATACTGCCTAATATCACCTGCTCATCAGGTGTGTTTCTCAAAGTATTACTGTTACACCAAACACTCGTATATACATAGGTGTCCAGAGGTTAGCAATATATCTGTATTATCGGTGATTCTGCAGATCATCAATAATCGGGTATATATCTGTATTCTTGGTGATACTGCAGATCACCAATAATCAGATTCTCTCTGCGTGCTGACACCGATCGTTACACCATCTTTTTGGTTGAAAGGAGGTGACAAGGAGCAGGAGACACAGTTCCAACTATCCTGTGTCCTGATTACCCCTCCCAGCTGCACACGCTTGGCTTCAAATGTCAAATTAAAAATGTAAAAAAAAAAAAAAAATTGCACCAAAACAGCAGAACGAGAACAATAAAATCAGAAATCCCATCATGCTTTGCACAGCATCAGGGGAAAAAAGCCCGGGCAGTTTTCTTCTGTGCAGCTAAAAATGAGGCTTGTATAAGAGAAACAAAGTTCTGATGCTGTGAAACTGTTAAAGAAACACAAATCCTTTTCAGTGCTGCTGAGTCGATTTTTAGTCCGGAGGTTCACTTTAAGGAGGAAAACAGAGGTTCTGGTGGAGATGGCCCAAAACTTCCAGCCTGATGGGAGCCGACTGAAAAAGCGGTGGCCTGGGTGTGAGGGATCATTGGCAATCCTCAGTGCATTTAGGAGTCTCCTTAATATTACGAGGGTTTCCAGATTCCACCCACAGGGCCTTCCGCATATACATTGGGGTAGTTACTGCCACCTTCTGTGCTCTGAATTGGGAATTAGCCTGTTGCCTATACCATTTAACGAGGATGCTCTGCAAAGCAAATGGGAGTGAAGCTTTGCCTTTGATGTCCTTATTTTGAAGAAATTGCTCCACCATAACTGCCTCTAATTTCTGGGGTGAATACTAATCTGTATGTGGACCAAGGGGTTAAGGAGGTTTGAGGAAGGGTCTCTTTTCATTTTAAATTATTTACATTTACTATTTTGAGTATGTTCATGGAATATTTTCCCTGACAAAAAAAATCAGATAACAACATTTTTTAAATGCACCTCTGTGCTGTAAAATACAACATGCTTGCCTGCAATTTAGCAAGCAAGTGCTGCCCCTATTGTCAATGTCCAGACTAAATTTAGGGATTTCCCATATGCCAGTGTGAGCCACATTGCCTATTGCATTTACTTATATTTTTTGATTGTATATACTGTATGCTTGCCTGTTTTTAGTGATATTTAATTTGGTTTTATAAATCAGCATACCCATATAGAGGTACTGTTGTTATTTTTCAGTGAGTACATTTCATTATCTGAAAATTACCACGCTCTTGTTTTAAATATTAGTGTAAAAACAGTAGAAGCAACATTTATTCTCATGTACAAGTTGCTTTATATATCATTTTATAGTGGCCTCTTGAAAAAAATATTAAATATATCTCCCTGGCTCCTAGAGTAGTGCAGTAATATAAGTTATTTATATACTGTTTGTATGTACTTTAAGGGCCCGTTCACACTGCACGCGTTTCCAGCCGCGTTTTGGAAACGCGTGCAGGTGGCCGATACGCACGACATCAGACATTGCATAGAGTGCAATGTCTGATGTTCACACTGCATGCGTTCCGGACCTGTGCGGTCCGGGAACGCATGCTGCACGCAGATTTTGCTAAAACGCGTGGCTGTCCCATTCACTTTTCAGTGATGGGATCAGCCATGCAACGCACACAAACGCGGATGGCCATGCGTTCGTACGCATTGCGGTCCGCACGCGTTCCGCACGCATGGCCATCCGCATTTGTGATCTGAACGGGCCCTTAGAGTTATAGTTTTCTTTCTTTTTCCATTTTAGGCCCCTGTTTTTAGAGAACAAATAATTCTCACGTAGCGTAGTGCACATCAGGTATAATGAGCATATCACTGTAATAATGTGTAAAGATAACTTGAAAAGATGCTTTATAATCTTCTTACCGCACACCTTTTGCCTGAAGTTTAAAATGAGACATAAAATGGAGCAAGTGCTATTGTTAAAGTGTAATGCCAGTATAAATGTACAAAGAGAATTTTAAGTAAAATTCCAATGTTAGGAGAATCTCCAGGTCAGTTGTGTATAGGATCTGGAACAAATGTTATTGTTGTGTCTTTGTGGTTTTCAGTCAGCAGTGTCGAGAGAGGCTATGGTAGTGCACACATTCTAATAAGATACCTAAAGAAGTCAATTACCTGATCCCCATGGTACATACCGGTTTCATCATTCACAAAACTTTTATATGTATGGGAAATGATCAGTAGTTGGGCTTTGTGCAAGGATCTTGTTGAATAGATTTAACAGATACAGTATATAGGTCTGTGGAATGCTAATTAGGCTCCTGCAGATGTCTAGCTCAAATGTTTCTAAGTCAGTGCCAAACCAAAAACTGTTCCTTTTTTACTTTTTCCATTAATGCTAGGTAGACACAATAACATTTTCTGTTAGTTTTACCTGCCAGATCGATTTTTTTCCAACATGTCCGATCTTAATTTTGATCGATTTTTTTTTTAATGATTTCTATAGAAGTGAATGGAAATCGATCTGAAAATCAATTTGGGTTTAAGATCGGACCTGTTGGAAAAAATCAATTTGGCAGGTAAATCTAATCTAACAGAAAGAGCATTAGTCTCTCAATTTGTGCAATTTTTTTTCTAAAAGTGAAGTTTTCCAATCCGTACACCGTAGAGCATCGCAGGATATATGCATACTTTGAGCTGTCAAGATGTGTGCAGATATTAGTGAAAATGTGCCTGTTTGGAGAACTTTTACTTTATTATTTTTGGTAGGCAGTGTGGGAAGTGGGGATGGGGTGCCTTTTGAGGAATCTATATGCAAACCAAGAAGCAACAGTTAGAATGCAGTATGGAATGTTGAACTGGTTCAGAATTGGCAAAGGAGTGTGACAAGCAGGGGCAAACCAAGGATTTTCAAGGGGGGTGGATTCCTGAAAGGTCTCTCTCAGCCGCGCACAATACAGTATAATAATATGGTAGGGCATGATGCTCTGTACATGCAATGCATTTCTGGTCCTACTGACAGGATTTGACAATTATTTCCGAAATGTCCGATCTGCTCCCGATAGACAATGGGATTGATCAGGAGCAGTTTGGATACAGATAATGAGGACAGCTGACATCGGTAATGAAGAGGATAGTGAAGCATTCACACAGCAGGGCACAGGGCTATGCTCATACTTGGCTCTGTGCTCTGTTAAGTTCCCCAGAGCTGCTCCATGCTCTGTACAAATGCTGCTGCTCCATCCAAAGTCAACTGTAGCAGGGAAAGAGAGGAAGCAGCACTGTGCGGTGGTGCTTAGCAACTGCGCAACACTGTATGTGTATATGACTACCAGCCACACATTACATAGGGACGCCGCTCTCCCTCTTCTTGCTCTGACCTCGAGGAGAGCATGCGCCTACACCGAATTATCTAGTTCGCTAGCAGTTACACTGTGGATCATCCCAGCCAGCGGTCCGAGAGCCCAGCCTACCTTCAGCCCTAGTTAACATGTGATATCACATTTACATAGCAACACTGGCAAGCTTCAAGTAGCATATAGAAGGTGTTGGTGATAGTGGTTGTGGTGTTGAATGAAACTAGAGGGTGAAGGCTTGAAAGAAGGAGAAAGAAACCGTTGTGAATCTGACTAGGATTGGTGGCCAGCTCCACTAATATGTAATAGTTAACTGCTGCCATGTGGAAATCATCATTCTTAAAAAGGCACCATTACATATAGTAAAAGTGAAATAGACGGCCATGTTCACAGTGTGCAAACATTCTGGGAAATTTAAGCAAGATTGAATTTCAAGGGCAAGTGGAACCTACAATGCAGCAACACATAATCCTGTCCCCATGATACTTGCAGGAAATAGTGTTAGTACTTTTCACTAAAGATGAAAAATATGCCCTTCTGTACCTTTTGTTATGCCAAAGCTCTGGTCAGTCCAACAGCTAATAATGCTGTCAGTACACAAAACCCTCCCATACCTCAAACCTGCATTTCACAGTTTCAGAAAATATACATGGGTATTTTTTAGATATTTATGTAACTAGGACTATTTCTAAACATTTAGTGGTTTCTGGGGGTTCAAATTATTTTGACATAAAAGGAAGTCGGTCAACTCTTGATCTCATTCTTTGATTATGGGTTAATAGAGTCACATGAAATGTCTTCTGCTTTTTTATTTATTTTGTCTTCTACTTATACTGAGCCTGGTTTGAAATTAAGTGTAATATTATTATTATTTTTTATTATTTTTTATTTATATAGTGCCAACATATTCCGCAGCGCTTTACAAAGCACAATAAGACGACAAGGGGAACATAGATACACTAACAAAATGTAAAACAGAGTTCCAAGCAGCACAAATATTGTGTATGAGAAAACGCGGAAAAGCCGCCGCAAGTACTCAGAGTAAGGCGGCTGATTCCGCGTTCAACACGCAGGTTGCGTGCAGAGACCCGCATTCACTGGTTTGACGGAGCGCGGAGAAACCGCCGCATGCCCAGAGAACAGGGCGGCGGATTCCGCGTCCGACGCGGCGCATAGGCCTACTTCTGGCAGTACTGCTGAACGCGGAGAAAACGCCGCACGCTCGGACAGCGGTGCGGCGGATTCCGCATCCAAAACAGTAGAGGCATTACAACACATGTCTGGTGTGGCTGGGACTGATAGTCCACACAGGTTCAGAAGGACGCGTGCGCGCGCGGAGAGGCAGAGCATTTATGACAGCCAGAAGGGTGTCAGCTGACCAGGCCGGTCAGCTGACAATTCTTTGTTTTAATTGGTCCAGCACTTAGGGGAGGCGCAGGTGAGCGCTGGTGTATATATACAGGGTGCTGGTCATTCTTCTGGTGTCTGGCGTTGCGATCACTACGTGGTAGCACTCAGACCTTGTCAGTATCTGTGTTACATTAGACCAGTTTCCAAGGTGTTGATGACCAAGGAACTCACACCTTAGTCTAGGAATTCTGTTATCATCTGTGTTATTATCTAGACCAGTTTCCAAGGTGTTGATGACCAAGGAACTCACACCTTAGTCTAGGAATTGTTGATTATTTGTTATGACCTTCTGCTTTCCTGACCATTCTTCTGATCTCTGATTTTGTACCTTTTGTCATTCTGATACTCTGTTGCCAACCCAGCTAGTCTTAGGATTCTGCATCTGTCTCCTGTATCTGTACTGTATCTGTCCGTGTTACGACCTGGCCTGCACGACCTCGAGAACTATCTCTCCTGTTGAGAGAGAGTTCACAGATCTGTCAGTGACACTCCCTCATTGGTGTCACTCACGTTCTGTCCTTCCCACTCTCGGTCTGACTCCTCCCTGCGGAGAGCTCAGACCAACGGAAGGAACTTGCTGCGGAGCAGTACTCCTTATTGCTCTAGCACCTGATATTCAGGTGCGGTCCTCAAAGTATTACTGTTGCACCAAAACACTCCCATCTCTCGGGTGACCAGAGGTTAGAGATATATCTGATTATCGGTGATACTGCAGATCATCAATAATCGGGTATATATCTGCATTCTCGGTGATACTGCAGATCACCGGTAATCAGATCCTCTCTGTGTTACACTGATCGTTATATTGTGACAAAAACAGTAAACATTAGGAGGAGGACCCTGCCCTTGCGAGCTTACAATCTAATGGGTAGTGGGGGACACACCAGGTAAGGGGGTGGATGATGGAGGATGAAATATAATTTCACCTTTATATCATGAATGTTTCCTATGGCCAAAGCATTAATTTGACCTGTCCTATAAACTTTGATTGCTACATTCCTTGGCCTGCTGGGTCTTTTAATTGGACTTCTTTCCTACCTTTTCATTATTGGAGGTATAAAAAAATCATCATTTCCAGCACTGATCTGCTTATTTATTACATGAGAGTAGAGAAAAGAGTACCACAGCTAAACTGTTATGGCTGGCAGAGACATGAAATGGATGGTACATTCACACACAGTATTACTAATAATTATCACTTAGCACTGCAAGCAAAATGTCAAGTCTATTCCAGAAATCAGCAGTCAGAAGAATGCAGTGGTGACCAGTAATTGCTGCTGTGTCAACATTTTAGGTACAGTATGTCTGAGTGCATTGCCTGGCAGGAGTTTGTTTTCTCACCTTTCTTTACCTAGCTTTAGAAATATACATGAAACTAGAGCTACATTTATTTGCAATAATTACCTGTTTGAATGTAAATTAATTTGCCCATAGAAAGAAGCCAACTCTTGCTCTGATTAGCTAGAGTGTGAAATGCTGATATATTATTGCCCTGCTTGATATTCAATATTATTTTTACACTTGTAATAAAGACTTTGAACCCGCTTGGAAAGGAAGTATCATGTGCTGAAGACTAAAATGATTAAAAGAACCCTCCAGCTGAACCGTTTATTTAAACAGCTTCATGAATTTTGATCGCTACATCCCTTGGTCCGTGGGGTCTTTTAATCAGACTCCCTTCCTGCACACTTTTTGTTTTGAACTATAAAAATAGTCACACTTTGTTAATGCCCTTTAAACTTTCTTTGTGTTAAATACACTCTTGGTAGACACGTAAGCTGAGATTTTGTGTACAATAATGAATGCTAATTTGCACAATAGTCTTGTGAAAGAGAACCAGGAGGATGTAAGCTTGGGTGTGTGGAATCTTTTTGATCAAATATCTACAGGGGGGCATTCTACTAATAAATATTCTCCTGTAGCATTCCTTGGGAGTTGTCTTTGTACTGCAATAGTGCTTCTCCAAACAAAAGTAGAAAGATATTCTGAAGTCTCCATTCTGCATCCAGATCGTAGCTGAAATATTCATAAGGTTCTCAATAAACCTCTTATGATGCATTGCATCATGATCACAATTCAAAGAGGTGATATCAAATATAGAGGTGATCATAATAACCACAAATAAAGAGCAAATGCAATTACTAGAGGAAGGCCCCATGTGGCATACCAAAAGGCATGTGAGAATCTGGGCGCCAGATATCACCGATGATAGAATATCAGTAACTTTACCGATATTCTACTATAACCCTAACTAAGCTATTTCTCACACTAACCTTCCCCCCACCTATTCCTATCTCTAACCTTCCCCCCCCCACTACTCCTAACACTAAAGTAACTTTCCCCCAAAGTGGGGTCCGGCTACCCAGGAGCTAGTTAACTTACCCTCCTCTACTCCTCTGCTACCTGTAACATTGTAACATAGTTTGGTTGATAAAAAGACATCCGTCCATCAAGTTCAGCCAGACGTAAAACACAAAACAAACAAAAAAAAAACTAAAACCCACAATCCTAAACACATACTTACCCACTTGATCCAGGGGAAGGCAAAAAAACTTACAGGGCTTGGGCCATTTAGCCTTAAAAGTAAAACATTCCTTCCCAACTCCAGATGGCAGTGTAATGCTTAGCAGATCTCCTGCTTTCTTTTCAGCCACTATACCCCAATGTATCACCACCTTCTTCACCCTATGTGGTGCATCTCCGCTTGAATGGGAGTTGAAGAGCAACACCTGCCCAACTTCAGTTACACCCAGGCCTTGGAGGTGCAAGGTATAGCAGCTGAGGGCAAGAAACCCAGAGTACCACCAGACAAACAAGACTATGTAATGAACAAGGGAGCAAGATTGCCCAGAGCAACCGCAGCTCTGAGGTTCCGATACTGCCACAAATAAACAAGACACAATGGTTGCTTAGTGCGACACCACACTGAGCCTCTGATCTGAGTAACGAGACAGACAACAGACATACTGGCTGTTAGTGAACAAGATACAATGGTTGCTCAGGGCAACCACCGCCTGGGCCTCTGACTGAGTAACAAGACAGACAACCGAGAGACAGACGGAATGCTTGCAAGTCTAATCACTGCCCTAGTGATAGCAAGCATCCACACTGACTTGAACAAGACAGACAAGAAAGAGCATAACCAATGGCAACCGCAGCCTATAGTTACGTACGCAGGAAATAGGTTTAGCAGGAACAGACAGACAGAATGAATGTTTGCCTAGCAGTAGCAAACATCCACACTGATACAAAACAAGACAAACAGGTTGGAGGGTAACTAATAGCAAACGCTGCCTTAGTCACGTCCCCAGGAACAGAGCAAGCAGGATAACTACCAGTCACCAACGTGGTGAAGGAAGTCACCTGCTAGCAGGGTGGTAAGACTCCATTGCACCCCCACGGGTGCAGTGACCGTCCAGGCAGGCAAGGTAATGCAAAGCAATACAAAAGACACATTCACAGCATGGACCCAGCAACAACTCAGGTAAGCTGTATGCTATGTCAGGCCCGGTCTGGAATGAGAGGCAGGCTTTTAAGTGGACATCAGCCAATGGAAACTTACATGAAAATTCCCACACAGCTAAATGGTAATCATGCAATCCTGTGCAATACTGATTGAAAGCTGCAAGCTGTCTGGGAATGGAAAAAAAACTCTCATTACAAATGCATGCTAGATTATGCAACCACATGCATGTAAGAAATCCACGACTGTCTGACTGCAGTTCAACTGCAGCCAGCCATAGGTGGATTCATGATAACATCCTGGACTAATCTGAACTGCAGTGTGCTTGCAAACAATAAGAACTGTCACGGCAAATGTAAACAAAACCAAGCAACCAAATGCAGGCAGAGATATCAAAACTGCTCGGCTGCAGCTCCGCTGCAACCGGCAGGAGGGATTCTTACAGGCTGTCAATAAATCCCTGGATCAACTCTCCTGAGATTTATCTAGTAATTAAAACTGTGGATTCCCTTCAATGAAAGGAAAGCATCCAAATCCTCTTTAAATACAGATATAGAGCTTGCCATAACTACTTCCTGAGGTAAGATAGTCCAAATTTGAACCACTCCTACTTTGGAGGACCCCTTTCTAAATAGAGGGCAAAAACTTTTTTCCTCCATACGCAGATCATGTCCCCTTGTCCATTGAACAACCCTAGGGACAAAAATCTCATCTGCCAAGCTTTTGTAATGTCCTCTCATGTATTTATACATGTTAATCAGGTCACCAATCGGTCACCTTTTTTCCAAGATAATAAGCCCAGTTTGTCCAATCTTTCTTGGTAGGTGAAATCTTCCATCCCTCTGATTAATTTGGTTGACCATCTTTGTACCTGTTCTAGAAGGTCGATGTTCTTTCTATAGTGTGGTGCCCAAAACTGTATCCCATACTCCAGATGTGGCCTCACAAGTGATTTATACAGAGGGAGTAGTATACTAGCATTTCTAGATTCTATTTCCCGTTTTATGCATCCCTGAATTGTATTTGCTTTAGCTACCGCTGCTTAGCACTCTATATGATTTCTTAAATTATCAACCAGTATTCCTTCTCCAAGTCTGATGTTCCCAGCTGTATGCCATTTATTTTATATGGTGTACTCCAATATTTCTGGTGCTTGCTTATACGATAGCCGAGTGTCCACTTGTGCTTCCAACACCCAAATTAACCTCTTTGTGCTTGGCTATTGTATAGCTAAACATCAATTTCTGCTACGCCTGTGCCCATTTTTCTGCAGCCTCAGCCAATCGCTGAAAGCCGAACTCTGACTGACACCAGCCCCCAAATTATGCATTGAAGAAAGCATAGTTTGCAAGAGAGCTACGGCCTGCAGGCTGTAGCTGTCGTGCTCTTATGCCAGCACATCCTATTTATGGTGTAAGCAGTGCAGTTTGTTTTTCTCACTATAGATTTTAGACTGATTTATGTTCTTGCCTTTTTTCCTGATGGTGGTAGAGCATGATAGTGCATCATCGTGAATTCCAGGCTCATGAAGTGTGTGCTTACTTGCTAGTATAGGTAGAGTAGGGAGCCTTTCTATGAAGGGAATCTCAATCCTCATGAAAGGGTCCAGTATAGAATGTGGTGTTGCATGCAATCTATTTTGGAAGCTAATATCCCGCATTTCTGCAATATAATGCAATTTTGCAACCTAGTCGTTTTTATCACTTCCAGAATTCCAGTTTCCTGTGTTTCAAACTATACACTGGGTGCCACTATAGATGCACCTACCATTGCGGCCATATAACCAGACAGTGCCCAAATCACCTGCTTCACCCATGTGGACCCCTCTGGTCTATGTACATTAGTTCTGCATCCCCTATTCTTGTTATGCTACTTGTGGTAGGTATGTCACAGAGGTATATGATCATGCTTTAAAATCTATTGCAAAGTACTATATTTAACATTTTGCTCAGAGAACTGTCTTAAGCTGTTGGAATTTAAAGTACCCCTGACATGGTCTTGATATACTTTTAAACTGTTTTATTACTGGTGCTGTGTGACTTTTTCACAGCACACAGCACCATCCTTTCCCCTCCACTGACCCCCTGTGGCCCGTTCTAACCGCATATATGATAATTATGAGCGGGGAGGAAGTGACCGTTCTTCCTCCCCGCTGTGCGTACATAACTCAGCCCATTCCACCTGTCACTTTAGTTCCATATGTGTTTTACTGCACACAGTGGAGCTGCGCTGAGTGTGGGCTCATGTTAATTGAGGTCGGAAGAATATTCAACCTCAATTATCACAAGTCCGCACACAGCGCAGCTCCCCTGTGCGCTGTGTGCAGTGAAACACATATGGAACTAAAGCGGCAAGGGGAGGGGGCGGAGTTATGTTCGCACAGCAGAGAGGAAGAACTGTCACTTCCTCCACGATCATATCCGACGTTCTGCCTCAGTCGAAGACTTTGAGCAGAACGGCGGTTAAAGGGGGCACAAGAGGGGGAAGGCTGGTGCTGTGTGCTAGTCGCAGCGACTGCTATTAAGCAATATTAAAAGTTTTTAAAGGGAGGGGTGAAGAGGGTCAGGGGTACTGTAATCCATTTTTCTACATGTAGGGATCTGATAGTGGTGTACCTCCTCCTGCACATACCCACACTATGGGCCTGTTCACAGTACTGCATTGTAACTGATTGCATTATTCTAACTGGCTGCATGCAGGCTTTGCATTCAAGTCTATGTCCAGTCTCCATTGCAGTCCACGGTCATCATAACACATTACAACACATGCGTTATACAACTGACCACTGATAACCTAACCTTAGACTCCAAAGACACATTTGAAGTGGAATCCTTTTGTAACTTATAGAAATATTTCTGACAGGCTAGGTTTACAGTGGTCAGTTGCATAACGCATGCGTTATAATGTGATCTGACTGTGAACTGAAATGGAGACTGGACATAGACTTTAGTACAAAGTCTGCATGCAGCGAGTTAGAATAATGTGATCCTTTACAACACAGTACTGTGATCAGGAACATAGAGTTGTACGGGCAGCGAGCTGACATGCAAAATTATTCTCAATGCAACTGACCACTGTGAACAAGGCCTGAATGTTTTCATTCATCCAGGTCATGATATATACATAAAAGAAATATAGGGAAAAAAGAAAGTGCAGGTTATTCAGCCAGGGGCGTAGCTATAAATGACTGGGCCCCATAGCAAAACATTTTTATGGGCCCCCCTCTCCCCCCACGACCTTCCAACCCCACGGACCTCGAGCCTCCCACCCAAACATTCCTCCACGACCCTCCACCCCAACATTCCCACACCCAGTATAAGTAGCCAGGTCTATAGGTGTCTTCAGAATAGGTGACCAGGGGTAGAGATGTCCCCAGAACAGGTAGCCAGGGGTAGAGATGTCCCCAGAACAGGTAGCCAGGGGTAGAGATGTCCCCAGAACAGGTAGCCAGGGGTAGAGATGTCCCCAGAACAGGTAGCCAGGGGCATATGTGCCCAGTATATGTAGGTAGGGGTACAGGGCCGGTTCTAGACTGGCACATATGAGGGGGCAGTCAAAAATGGGTAGGGGGCAACATGTTCGAGGAAATTTTAAAAATGGGCATGGCCATGATGTCATGTGGGTGGGGCTAACTAATGTAAGTTATACTAGCTAATGTACTTGCATAAAAAAAAAATGAAGTAAATGCACATAATGACAGACAGCATTTCCCCAGTAAATGCATGTAATGAGAGACAGCGTTTCCCCACTAAATGCACATAAGACAGCTTTTCACCAGTAAATGCACATAATAAGAGACAGCTTTTCACCAGTAAATGCACATAATTAGAGACAGCTTTTCACCAGTAAATGCACATAATAAGAGACAGATTTTCACCAGTAAATGCACATAATGACAAACAGCCAGTGTCCCCAGTATATGTAGTCAGGGGTATATGTGCCCAGTACATGTAGCCAGAGGTATATGTGCCCAGTTCATGTAGCCAGAGGTATATGTGCCCAGTACATGTAGCCAGAGGTATATGTGCCCAGTACATGTAGCCAGAGGTATACGTGCCCAGTATATGTAGCCAGGGGTATACATGCCCAGTATATGTAGCCTGGGGTATATATGCCCAGTATATGTAGCCAGGGGTATATGTGCCTGTCACAGACCGCTAGGCCGGTCTGCGGGTGGGTCAGTCGATCAGCGTCAGAAATCCTCTCACACGGTCATTTGTTCATCACGAAGGGTAACCCGCGTTCGCAATTTGATGAACTGACTCGCGAAGGGAGCGTTCTGATACCAACCGATTCACCACACACATACAATTCAAAGATCTGCCACCAAGCGAGTTACACAGCCCGCTACTGTAATTTTACTAGGACTTGGAGAACGCTCTATTAACCCTTAGCAGTATGCAGGAACCTGGGTCAGATCGTTATATCTGGGCCGGGTTCTCGCATACGGGTTATAAATGTATACTTCTATTAAACACAGGGTAGCGATTTCAGGAGAATAGGTACGATTGTGTATGTTCAGCAACAGGTCATAACCGCTAAACGATTTTTAAATGTTTAAGAACAAATATGCATTACATACAGTTATATACACCTATTAACACATAAACACAGAGCTTAAAACATAAAAAGGAATAAAATCAGAAAGTTCTTACTTAGTTAGCTGAGCAGTCCATTTGAAACATGAAGAAAAATAGTCCAGTTTAAAGGTAGGCATTCAGGTTAAAAGTCCTTTGTACACAACATGCGCCCGGTTCTTCTTGAGCACATGTCTGGACCTCCCTGGTCGATGGAAATTGAAGAACTGAGGCGGAGTTCCTCGCAAACACTTTTTACTGACCTGAGTTTTGGGGCGGTCACTACCTGGAAAGTAGGTGTGTTTAAGGCAGGGTTACCTCCTGGCAGTCAGGTTGCCACCCACAGACTCAGAGCAAGAAATGTACCAATTTATTAATAATTTGTGTGACTCGGCCCAAGAATAGTGTATCGCAAATCCGAGACTATATTCATAAACGGCTCGCGACCCTCTATTAAACGAGGCTATGCATGCCTAGTCTGTCGCATTCGCTCTACGCAGGCCGGATAAAGTGGTTTCTATATGGATTCCTGATAGCTAGAACATTATACTTCAGGTGAACGATAGAACTGTTTCCTAGGTATCAGAAAATTTAATTTTGGTCTTGCTGTGCCAAACCTATTTTGAATTATTAATAAAGTAAATGTTCCCATTGTGTGAAGCTATGAGCTTGGAGGGAAATTTGAATCTCAGCCAGTTTGAGCTGGTTTGGTGGAGATGAGCTGAGTGACCAAATGGCTGCTCCCCAGGGGAGTTAGCCACTTGTTAAATTCCTTCCTGACCTGAACAGGATGTGGGGGAAGGTCACTGTACTCTCTGCAATGCTCTCAGAAGAAGAGCAAAAGAAAGGTATTTGTTATTCTACCCAGGGCTGACAGTAACTGTGCACGACCATGCGAAAAATCGATGGCGATTTTGCGCACGACTTTCCGTAATATTCGTCACAGTGCCCAGTATATGTAGCCAGAGGTATATATGCCCAGTATATGTAGCCAGAGGTATATATGCCCAGTATATGTAGCCAGAGGTATATATGCCCAGTATATGTAGCCAGAGGTATATATGCCCAGTATATGTAGCCAGAGGTATATATGCCCAGTATATGTAGCCAGAGGTATATATGCCCAGTATATGTAGCCAGAGGTATATATGCCCAGTATATGTAGCCAGAGGTATATATGCCCAGTATATGTAGCCAGAGGTATATATGCCCAGTATATGTAGCCAGAGGTATATATGCCCAGTATATGTAGCCAGAGGTATATATGCCCAGTATATGTAGCCAGAGGTATATATGCCCAGTATATGTAGCCAGAGGTATATATGCCCAGTATATGTAGTCAGGGGTATATGTCCCAGTATATGTAGCCAGAGGTATATATGCCCAGTATATGTAGCCAGAAGTATATATGCCCAGTATATGTAGCCAGAAGTATATATGCCCAGTATTTGTAGCCAGGGGTATATATGCCCAGTATATGTAGCCAGAGGTTTATATGCCCAGTATATGTAGCCAGAGGTATATATGCCCAGTATATGTAGCCAGAGGTATATATGCCCAGTATATGTAGCCAGGGGGGATGCCCAGTATATGTAGCCAGGGGGGCCCCACCCACCTCCGTCCACCCACCTACCTCCGTCCACAGCAAGTGGGATCGGGTTGGGTCGCTCCACTCGAGGGCAGCTCCAGCCAGGGCAGCTCCTCTTCACCGCTCCGGCCTTCGGCTCGCTTGGCTCCCCTCCAGGCTCCAGTCCAGACAGTCACGCAAGAGACTCTGCAGCCGGTCGCTCCCTCGTCGCACGCACGTCGCTCCTCCCTGGCTGGCCGGGCCCGGAAGCCGGAACTATAGATTAACTATCGGGTCCCGGCCGCCAGGGAGTATCAATGCGCCGCCCGCCACGTAGTCCGTCCCCCTCCTCACCAGCCACCTTATCTGAGGAGGGGGGCCTGGGGGGCCCACTGACTATCGCGGGCGGGGCGGGGGGGGGGGGGCCCGGACGGCATCAAGTTAAAAAAAAATAAATAAATAATAAAAAAAAAAAGTCCACTTCATGTACGGGCCCCTGTGGCGTAGGGCTGCCGCAGGGCCCCATAGCAACCGCTATGGTTGCTATGCCTTTTGCTACGCCCCTGTATTCAGCTACTTCAGGCAATAGTATAGCTAGCTGGATTCAAAAACGTCCTCCTTCTTATGTATGTATTAGCAGTAGTGTTGTACTGTTAGCCATCACAATGTACCACACATTCCTGGATACTTTGCATCTACTGATGGCTAACACAGGACAATAATATACTCTACTGCTACTACTATGTTATAAGATGCCACAGTGGACCAAACATTCCTAGATAGCCAATGAATGGTATCATCCTGATTCAAAACTTCTAGCTTATGAAATTATCTAACTTTTGATTTGTTTTTGATTTTTCACCACCTTGAGCTTGCTTTAAAGGGAGCCTGAATTGAGAGGAATATGGAGGATGACATATTTCCTTTTAAACAATACACATTCCCTGGCAGTCCTGCTGGTCCTCTGCCTCTAATACGTGTTGCCATGGACCCTGAACAAGCCTGCAGATCAGATGTTTTTAGTAAAAATCTGACAAGATTAGCTGCATGCTTTTTCCGAGTGTATGATTTAGACACTAATCCAAATCCAAAAAAGCTTTATTGGCAGGACAAAATACATTTAGCATTGCCAAAGCAAAACATTAGCATGGGAGGGAGTGGTTGAGGGAATAAGGGAACATAGGAAGGGAATATAGAGTCTATAAGGGTGTGAAGGATATATGGGACAGTATAGGCGGCTGGGATATATAGTCCATAAGGGTGAGGAGGGTATAAGGGGTATATAATCCGTGGGGTATCATGTTCTTTTCAGTTGGAGGCAGGTAGCGACATATCCAGCCACTATTTGCACAGTTGTTTTCTCTTCCACCAGTAGGATGTACAGTAGAGTTTCCTTTCACAGCAAGAGATCAGCATTGCTGCCAGACAACTGGTATTGCTAAAAAGGAAATCAATCTGGCAGCCTAAATGTAAGTCTTGCTTCAGGTTTGCTTTAAAAGAAACCCAAGGTGAGAGGGATATGGAGGCTGCCATATTTATTACCTTGTAAACCATGCCAGTTGCCTGGCAGCCCTGTTGATCTTCTGGCTGGCATAAGTAGTGTCTGCGTCAAAACCCTGGATCAAGCATATGGCTAACCCAGTGAAAGAGTCAGGCCTCTTGCACGCTGCATGTGATTCCGATTTTTTTATATGATCCGATTTTTTTATTCCAGTTAAAAAAAGTAGCAGCATGCAGTACTGTTTTAAATGTGAATAAAAAATCAGATCGTTTAAAAAATCGGAATCGCATGTATTGTGCAAGAGGCCTCAGCTGAGTCAGAGTACCTGATCTGCTGCATGATTCAGGGTCTATGGCTAAAAGTATTAGAGACACAGGGTCAGCAGGACTGCCAGGCAACTAGTATTGTTTAAAAAGGAAATAAATATGGCAGCCTCCATATACCTCTCACCTTGGGTATCCTTTAAAATGCTTGGATAAAGATTTTTAAACAGTACGGTGTATTGATGAGAAATGGGGCTTATTCACAAAGCTTTTCTGTTGAATTATCTTACCTTAATAATTGAGATGGCCTGAACCTCCGATTTTCAGTTCGTGAACCGGGTTCGCGAACCTCTCGTGAAAGTTCGGTTCGCGCAAACTTTCGCGAACCGCGATAGACTTCACTGGGGAGGCGAACTTTGAAAACTAGAAAAATTTATGCTGGCCACAAAAGTGATGGAAAAGATGTTTCAAGGGGTATAACACCTGGAGGGGGGCATGGCAGAGTGGCATACATGCCAAAAGTCCCGGGGAAAAATCTGGATTGGACGCAAAGCAGCGTTTTAAGGGCAGAAATCACATTGCATGCTAAATTGCAGGCCAAAGTGCTTTAAAACATTTTGCATGTGTATACATCAATCAGGGAGTGTAATTAGAGTACTGCTTCACACTGACACACCAAACTCGCTGTGTAACGCACCGCAAACAGCTGTTTGAGTAGTGATGGCCAAGCTGGACTGGTGCGCACCATGGCCAGAGTGTAGGCCGTGGCGGTTTTCAAGCCCATATGGTCGCCGTGCTGTGGTAACTCAATAATAGAACAGTGACTGTCCAGCTGATCAAATTTGGTCTGTCCACAATGAAGCAATGAGACACGTTGCCGGTGGTCATTGCTTCATTGTGATACGCAAGCCCCTTCACTGCGGCAAGGTAATGATCAAGAAGGGGAATGGCCACATGTACATGCCTTTTGTTTTGTGCAAATTTGGAAAGAGGCGCCAGGCAGGTTAAAATTATCTAAAAACAACTAAAAAGGAGTACAGGTGGACTTACCTCCTGAAATGGACAATCGAGTTTGTTCAAATCGCAAATAACAATTTATTTTGGAACTCCGCAACGCGTTTCGCAGGTATAACCCGCTTCATCAGGCAAGGAGTGCAAGCTCAAAAAGGTCCAATAGTGGCAATGTGCCTCTGTCGACAGATGCGCATTGCCACTATTGGACCTTTTTGAGCTTGCACTCCTTGCCTGATGAAGTGGGTTATACCTGCGAAACGCGTTGCGGAGTGCCAAAATAAATTGTTATTTGCGCTTTGAACAATCTCGATTGTCCATTTCAGGAGGTAAGTCCACCTGTACTCCTCCTTTTTAGTTGTTTTTAGATCATTTTAACCTGCCTGGCGCCTCTGTCCAAATTTGCACAGTATATAGTCCACCTTGGGTGGAGGGGACTTTCCCCTTCTTTCTATCTACAGAGAGCGACTTCTTAAACCTGAGTGGGGTCAGGTTCTAATGCTCCCCACCTGCATTTCAAGTGGCTGCCTATGTGGTAACCCGTGTTTGTGAGTATATCCACATCTGTTAATTATTTCGCCAACAATTGTTAGACTTACTGCACTATATTGGGCTCTCGGTTTTTCTTTTTGTTTCAAATGCCTTTTGTTTTGTTGTAGCAGCCGCAGTGCAGCCAGAAAAATTAGGCAAGCATGTACATGCACCATAAAAATTATAGCGGCCGCTGCTAGCAGCGGCCTAAAAAGTTCAGGAATCCGCCTGGAATCCTGGACCCTGTTGGTGGTGGTGGAGAAGGCAGTCAAGCGGCCTGCGGGGCAGAGGTGCTGTGTGGGGAGCGAATTAGTCTTGGGGCAGGCAGCCAGTCACATGGCATGCAGGCAGAGATGCTGTGTGTGGGGACTGACTTGGTCATCGGGTGGGCAGTAGTCCTCCAGGATCCATGCCGCTTTCATTTTGATAAAGGTGAGGTACTAAACACTTTTGTGACTTAGGCGACTTCTGTTCTCAGTGACAATGCCTCGAGCTGCGCTGAAGGTCCTTTTTGACAGGACGCTTGAGGCAGGGCAAGACAGAAGTTGGATGGCAAATTGGGACAGCTCTGGCCACAGGTCAAGCCTGCGCACCCAGTAGTCCAAGGGTTAATCGCTGCTCAGTGTCTACAATCCACACTTAAGGCCAGGTAGTCGGCTACCTGCCGGTCAAAGCGTTGGAGGGTGGATACAGAAGGGCAAGGCGAGACGTTGGACTAAAGAATGTCCGCATGGCCGACATCACCATGAGATTGCTAGAGCGTCCTGTCCTTGCCTGCGTGGACATGGGGGGGGGAGGAGGATTACTGGCAGTGGCACCTTTATTCCATTGTGCTGTGACATCACCCTTAAACGCACTGTAAAGCATAGTTTCCAGCTTGTTTTGCAAGTACTGCATCCTTTCTGCCGTCTAATGATTTGGAAACATCTCCTCCACTTTGTGCCTATATCGAGGGTCTAGTAGCGTGGCTACCCAGTACAGCTCATTCCCCTTGAGTTTTTTTATACGGGGGTCCCTCAACAGGCTGGACAGCATGAAAGACAACATCTGCACAAAGATGGATGCAGACGTACTATCCATCTCCTCTTGCTCTTCCTCAGTGACGTCATGTAAATCCTCCTCCTCCCCCCAGCCACGAACAATACCACGGGAACGACGAGCAGCACAAGCCTGCTGCGTGCGTTCTTCTGCCGCCACCTCCTCCTCCTCCTCCAAAGAAACACCTTCCTCATCATCAGGGTCTGACTCCTCTTCCCCACATGACTCTTCCTCCTCCTCCCCCTCTGTGCTGCCGCAGGTGTTGAGGAAACATCTGATTCTGATGTAAATTGCTCCCACAACTGTTCCTGTCATAACTGTTCCTCTTCACGCTCCTCCACAGCTTGATCCACCACTCTACGCACGGCACGCTCCAGGAAGTAAGTGTACAGGATCAAGTCGCTGATGGTGCCTTCACTGCGACTCACCAAGTTGGTCACCTCCTCAAACGGCTGCATGAGCCTGCACGCATTTCGCATCAGTGTCCAGTTCAAGGGCCAGAACATCCCCATCTCCCCAGATTGTGTCCTTCTACTGAAATTGTAGAGGTACTGGGTGACGGCTTTCTCCTGTTCTAGCAGGTGAGAGAACATGACCAGGGTCAAATTCCAGCGAGTCGGGCTATCACATATCAAGCGTCTCACCGGCAAGTTGTTTTTCCGCTGAATGTCCACAAAGCCATGGCCATGTAAGACCGCCTGAAATGCCCACACAACTTCATGGCTTGCTTCAGGACGTCCTCTAAGCCAGGGTACTTTGACACAAATCTTTGAATGACTAGATTCAGCACATGTGCCATGCAGGGTACATGTGTCAACTTTCCCAAATTCAAAGCGGAAAGGAGATTGCTGCCTTTTTCACACACCACGTTGCCGATCTCCAGCTGGTGCGGGGTCAGGCACTGATCCACCTGTTTGTTAAGAGCAGCCAGGAGAGCTGGTCCAGTGTGACTCTCCGCTTTGAGGCAATACATGTCTAAGATGGTGTGACACCGTTGCACCTGGCATGCAGCATAGGCCCTGCGGAGCTGTGTCTGTGTAGCTGGAGAGGAGATCGCAGCATCAGTAGAGTTGAACTGCCTCCCAGCCAAGCAGGACGACGACGGTGAAGAGGATGTAGCAGGAGGAGAGGAGGTGGCAGGAAGCCTGCCTGCAAGCCGTGGAGGTGTCACAAGTTGGTCCGCTGCACAGCCACGCACTCCCTGCTTGCCATCGGTCACCAGGTTGACCCAATGGTCTGTGTAAGTAATGCAGCGGCCCTGCCCGTGTTTGGCAGACCAGGCATCCGTGGTCAGGTAGACCCTTGACCCAACGCTGTGTGCCAGAGATGACACCACTTACCTCTTAACTTCACGGTGCAGTTTGGGTATCGCCTTTTTAGAGAAATAATTGCGGCCTGGTATCTTCCACTGTGGTGTCCCAATGGCCACAAATTTACGGAAGGCCTCAGAGTCCACCAGCTTGTATGGTAACAGCTGGCGAGCTAACAGTTCCACCACGCCAGCTGTCAGATGCCGGGCAAAGGGGTGACTGGCAGAAATTTGCTTCTTCTGCTCAATGATTTCCTTCACGGACACCTGGCTGCTGTGGGTAGAGGAGCAGGAACCGCTCGAGGGCAGAGGCGGAGTGGAGGAGGGTGGCTGTGAAGGTGCAAGGGAGAAAGCGGCTGAAGATGCTGCACCTGAAGGAGGAAGAGGAGAAGGAGGGTAGCTTTTCTTTTGTGTGCTGCTTTTGCTCATTTGCTCTTCCCATTGCAGTTTTTGCCTTTTCTCCATGTGCCTTCGTAAGGCAATTGTCCCCTACGTGAGTGTTGGCCTTTCCAGGGCTCATTTTTGGAGGCAGAGACAACAGATGGCATTGCTCTGATCTGAAGCAGACACATTAAAAATTTCCAAACCGCTGAGCACCCCTGGGGTGATGCCACTATGGTGGCATCAGCAGCTGACGTTAAAGGGCATGTTGGCTGGCTGTACATAGGTGGTGTGCGATATATGCCGCCGGACACTGCCACCAGCTGTTTCTGACGACGAGCTCCCCCTGCTTCTTTCAGCAACTCGTCTCCTCCTACTCCTCTCTGACTCCCCCTCTGAACTGTCCCCCTGTTCCTCTCCTCTATTGGGAACATACGTGGAATCCGTATCATCGTCATCATCATAATCATCCTGCCCAGCTTCGCTTGCCTCAGACACCTTCAAAACTGCACCAACAGAAGGTACTTCATCATCTTCCCACATTACGTCCATAGTGTTGCCGCCTACCTCAGACATATGAGGGGGTGTAACTTGCTTAGCGCCTTCATCTGGTTGTAACAATAATGGCTGTGAATTAGTTAATTCCCCACCAATTAACTCCTGCGATGTGTCAAATGCAATGGATGTGGTGCTTGTAGTAGCGCTGGTGGCTGCGGAAGATGAGGTGTTCTGTGTTAGTCAACCACGTCCTGACAATCTTGGGAGTTGATGGAACGTGCCTTCTTCTGAGCACTGTACTTTGGTCGAGGGCCACATGAAATTGCATCAACACAACCTCGCACAGACCTGCCGGGTGGCCTTCCTCTGGGTCTTCCTTTACCTCTGCCTGTTTTGTCCGTTGTGTCCATATCAGGGGGGATGAAGTGAAAGGTATGCACTGACTTGACTAATACGATGTGCAGTCACACAGGTGTAGTTAACAGGTATGCACGGAGTGGTATATCACACTGCGTGCACTCACGTAGGTAGGTGTACCCCTGGCTACATATACTGGGCATATATACCCCAGGCTACAGGGGTATATATGCCCAGTATATGTAGCCAGAGGTTTATATGCCCAGTATATGTAGCCAGAGGTATATATGCCCAGTATATGTAGCCAGAGGTATATATGCCCAGTATATGTAGCCAGGGGGGATGCCCAGTATATGTAGCCAGGGGGGCCCCACCCACCTCCGTCCACCCACCTACCTCCGTCCACAGCAAGTGGGATCGGGTTGGGTCGCTCCACTCGAGGGCAGCTCCAGCCAGGGCAGCTCCTCTTCACCGCTCCGGCCTTCGGCTCGCTTGGCTCCCCTCCAGGCTCCAGTCCAGACAGTCACGCAAGAGACTCTGCAGCCGGTCGCTCCCTCGTCGCACGCACGTCGCTCCTCCCTGGCTGGCCGGGCCCGGAAGCCGGAACTATAGATTAACTATCGGGTCCCGGCCGCCAGGGAGTATCAATGCGCCGCCCGCCACGTAGTCCGTCCCCCTCCTCACCAGCCACCTTATCTGAGGAGGGGGGCCTGGGGGGCCCACTGACTATGGCGGGCGGGGCGGGGGGGGGGGGGGGGCCCGGACGGCATCAAGTTAAAAAAAAAAAATAAATAAAACAAAAAAAAGTCCACTTCATGTACGGGCCCCTGTGGCGTAGGGCTGCCGCAGGGCCCCATAGCAACCGCTATGGTTGCTATGCCTTTTGCTACGCCCCTGTATTCAGCTACTTCAGGCAATAGTATAGCTAGCTGGATTCAAAAACGTCCTCCTTCTTATGTATGTATTAGCAGTAGTGTTGTACTGTTAGCCATCACAATGTACCACACATTCCTGGATACTTTGCATCTACTGATGGCTAACACAGGACAATAATATACTCTACTGCTACTACTATGTTATAAGATGCCACAGTGGACCAAACATTCCTAGATAGCCAATGAATGGTATCATCCTGATTCAAAACTTCTAGCTTATGAAATTATCTAACTTTTGATTTGTTTTTGATTTTTCACCACCTTGAGCTTGCTTTAAAGGGAGCCTGAATTGAGAGGAATATGGAGGATGACATATTTCCTTTTAAACAATACACATTCCCTGGCAGTCCTGCTGGTCCTCTGCCTCTAATACGTGTTGCCATGGACCCTGAACAAGCCTGCAGATCAGATGTTTTTAGTAAAAATCTGACAAGATTAGCTGCATGCTTTTTCCGAGTGTATGATTTAGACACTAATCCAAATCCAAAAAAGCTTTATTGGCAGGACAAAATACATTTAGCATTGCCAAAGCAAAACATTAGCATGGGAGGGAGTGGTTGAGGGAATAAGGGAACATAGGAAGGGAATATAGAGTCTATAAGGGTGTGAAGGATATATGGGACAGTATAGGCGGCTGGGATATATAGTCCATAAGGGTGAGGAGGGTATAAGGGGTATATAATCCGTGGGGTATCATGTTCTTTTCAGTTGGAGGCAGGTAGCGACATATCCAGCCACTATTTGCACAGTTGTTTTCTCTTCCACCAGTAGGATGTACAGTAGAGTTTCCTTTCACAGCAAGAGATCAGCATTGCTGCCAGACAACTGGTATTGCTAAAAAGGAAATCAATCTGGCAGCCTAAATGTAAGTCTTGCTTCAGGTTTGCTTTAAAAGAAACCCAAGGTGAGAGGGATATGGAGGCTGCCATATTTATTACCTTGTAAACCATGCCAGTTGCCTGGCAGCCCTGTTGATCTTCTGGCTGGCATAAGTAGTGTCTGCGTCAAAACCCTGGATCAAGCATATGGCTAACCCAGTGAAAGAGTCAGGCCTCTTGCACGCTGCATGTGATTCCGATTTTTTTATATGATCCGATTTTTTTATTCCAGTTAAAAAAAGTAGCAGCATGCAGTACTGTTTTAAATGTGAATAAAAAATCAGATCGTTTAAAAAATCGGAATCGCATGTATTGTGCAAGAGGCCTCAGCTGAGTCAGAGTACCTGATCTGCTGCATGATTCAGGGTCTATGGCTAAAAGTATTAGAGACACAGGGTCAGCAGGACTGCCAGGCAACTAGTATTGTTTAAAAAGGAAATAAATATGGCAGCCTCCATATACCTCTCACCTTGGGTATCCTTTAAAATGCTTGGATAAAGATTTTTAAACAGTACGGTGTATTGATGAGAAATGGGGCTTATTCACAAAGCTTTTCTGTTGAATTATCTTACCTTAATAATTGAGATGGCCTGAACCTCCGATTTTCAGTTCGTGAACCGGGTTCGCGAACCTCTCGTGAAAGTTCGGTTCGCGCAAACTTTCGCGAACCGCGATAGACTTCACTGGGGAGGCGAACTTTGAAAACTAGAAAAATTTATGCTGGCCACAAAAGTGATGGAAAAGATGTTTCAAGGGGTATAACACCTGGAGGGGGGCATGGCAGAGTGGCATACATGCCAAAAGTCCCGGGGAAAAATCTGGATTGGACGCAAAGCAGCGTTTTAAGGGCAGAAATCACATTGCATGCTAAATTGCAGGCCAAAGTGCTTTAAAACATTTTGCATGTGTATACATCAATCAGGGAGTGTAATTAGAGTACTGCTTCACACTGACACACCAAACTCGCTGTGTAACGCACCGCAAACAGCTGTTTGAGTAGTGATGGCCAAGCTGGACTGGTGCGCACCATGGCCAGAGTGTAGGCCGTGGCGGTTTTCAAGCCCATATGGTCGCCGTGCTGTGGTAACTCAATAATAGAACAGTGACTGTCCAGCTGATCAAATTTGGTCTGTCCACAATGAAGCAATGAGACACGTTGCCGGTGGTCATTGCTTCATTGTGATACGCAAGCCCCTTCACTGCGGCAAGGTAATGATCAAGAAGGGGAATGGCCACATGTACATGCC
The DNA here is from genome assembly GCF_040937935.1 of Hyperolius riggenbachi. Taxonomy (NCBI): domain Eukaryota; kingdom Metazoa; phylum Chordata; class Amphibia; order Anura; family Hyperoliidae; genus Hyperolius; species Hyperolius riggenbachi. The sequence goes on along the minus strand of NC_090648.1, from coordinate 373,999,261 downwards.
TTTTGTTTTGTGCAAATTTGGAAAGAGGCGCCAGGCAGGTTAAAATTATCTAAAAACAACTAAAAAGGAGTACAGGTGGACTTACCTCCTGAAATGGACAATCGAGTTTGTTCAAATCGCAAATAACAATTTATTTTGGAACTCCGCAACGCGTTTCGCAGGTATAACCCGCTTCATCAGGCAAGGAGTGCAAGCTCAAAAAGGTCCAATAGTGGCAATGTGCCTCTGTCGACAGATGCGCATTGCCACTATTGGACCTTTTTGAGCTTGCACTCCTTGCCTGATGAAGCGGGTTATACCTGCGAAACGCGTTGCGGAGTGCCAAAATAAATTGTTATTTGCGCTTTGAACAATCTCGATTGTCCATTTCAGGAGGTAAGTCCACCTGTACTCCTCCTTTTTAGTTGTTTTTAGATCATTTTAACCTGCCTGGCGCCTCTGTCCAAATTTGCACAGTATATAGTCCACCTTGGGTGGAGGGGACTTTCCCCTTCTTTCTATCTACAGAGAGCGACTTCTTAAACCTGAGTGGGGTCAGGTTCTAATGCTCCCCACCTGCATTTCAAGTGGCTGCCTATGTGGTAACCCGTGTTTGTGAGTATATCCACATCTGTTAATTATTTCGCCAACAATTGTTAGACTTACTGCACTATATTGGGCTCTCGGTTTTTCTTTTTGTTTCAAATGCCTTTTGTTTTGTTGTAGCAGCCGCAGTGCAGCCAGAAAAATTAGGCAAGCATGTACATGCACCATAAAAATTATAGCGGCCGCTGCTAGCAGCGGCCTAAAAAGTTCAGGAATCCGCCTGGAATCCTGGACCCTGTTGGTGGTGGTGGAGAAGGCAGTCAAGCGGCCTGCGGGGCAGAGGTGCTGTGTGGGGAGCGAATTAGTCTTGGGGCAGGCAGCCAGTCACATGGCATGCAGGCAGAGATGCTGTGTGTGGGGACTGACTTGGTCATCGGGTGGGCAGTAGTCCTCCAGGATCCATGCCGCTTTCATTTTGATAAAGGTGAGGTACTAAACACTTTTGTGACTTAGGCGACTTCTGTTCTCAGTGACAATGCCTCGAGCTGCGCTGAAGGTCCTTTTTGACAGGACGCTTGAGGCAGGGCAAGACAGAAGTTGGATGGCAAATTGGGACAGCTCTGGCCACAGGTCAAGCCTGCGCACCCAGTAGTCCAAGGGTTAATCGCTGCTCAGTGTCTACAATCCACACTTAAGGCCAGGTAGTCGGCTACCTGCCGGTCAAAGCGTTGGAGGGTGGATACAGAAGGGCAAGGCGAGACGTTGGACTAAAGAATGTCCGCATGGCCGACATCACCATGAGATTGCTAGAGCGTCCTGTCCTTGCCTGCGTGGACATGGGGGGGGGAGGAGGATTACTGGCAGTGGCACCTTTATTCCATTGTGCTGTGACATCACCCTTAAACGCACTGTAAAGCATAGTTTCCAGCTTGTTTTGCAAGTACTGCATCCTTTCTGCCGTCTAATGATTTGGAAACATCTCCTCCACTTTGTGCCTATATCGAGGGTCTAGTAGCGTGGCTACCCAGTACAGCTCATTCCCCTTGAGTTTTTTTATACGGGGGTCCCTCAACAGGCTGGACAGCATGAAAGACAACATCTGCACAAAGATGGATGCAGACGTACTATCCATCTCCTCTTGCTCTTCCTCAGTGACGTCATGTAAATCCTCCTCCTCCCCCCAGCCACGAACAATACCACGGGAACGACGAGCAGCACAAGCCTGCTGCGTGCGTTCTTCTGCCGCCACCTCCTCCTCCTCCTCCAAAGAAACACCTTCCTCATCATCAGGGTCTGACTCCTCTTCCCCACATGACTCTTCCTCCTCCTCCCCCTCTGTGCTGCCGCAGGTGTTGAGGAAACATCTGATTCTGATGTAAATTGCTCCCACAACTGTTCCTGTCATAACTGTTCCTCTTCACGCTCCTCCACAGCTTGATCCACCACTCTACGCACGGCACGCTCCAGGAAGTAAGTGTACAGGATCAAGTCGCTGATGGTGCCTTCACTGCGACTCACCAAGTTGGTCACCTCCTCAAACGGCTGCATGAGCCTGCACGCATTTCGCATCAGTGTCCAGTTCAAGGGCCAGAACATCCCCATCTCCCCAGATTGTGTCCTTCTACTGAAATTGTAGAGGTACTGGGTGACGGCTTTCTCCTGTTCTAGCAGGTGAGAGAACATGACCAGGGTCAAATTCCAGCGAGTCGGGCTATCACATATCAAGCGTCTCACCGGCAAGTTGTTTTTCCGCTGAATGTCCACAAAGCCATGGCCATGTAAGACCGCCTGAAATGCCCACACAACTTCATGGCTTGCTTCAGGACGTCCTCTAAGCCAGGGTACTTTGACACAAATCTTTGAATGACTAGATTCAGCACATGTGCCATGCAGGGTACATGTGTCAACTTTCCCAAATTCAAAGCGGAAAGGAGATTGCTGCCTTTTTCACACACCACGTTGCCGATCTCCAGCTGGTGCGGGGTCAGGCACTGATCCACCTGTTTGTTAAGAGCAGCCAGGAGAGCTGGTCCAGTGTGACTCTCCGCTTTGAGGCAATACATGTCTAAGATGGTGTGACACCGTTGCACCTGGCATGCAGCATAGGCCCTGCGGAGCTGTGTCTGTGTAGCTGGAGAGGAGATCGCAGCATCAGTAGAGTTGAACTGCCTCCCAGCCAAGCAGGACGACGACGGTGAAGAGGATGTAGCAGGAGGAGAGGAGGTGGCAGGAAGCCTGCCTGCAAGCCGTGGAGGTGTCACAAGTTGGTCCGCTGCACAGCCACGCACTCCCTGCTTGCCATCGGTCACCAGGTTGACCCAATGGTCTGTGTAAGTAATGCAGCGGCCCTGCCCGTGTTTGGCAGACCAGGCATCCGTGGTCAGGTAGACCCTTGACCCAACGCTGTGTGCCAGAGATGACACCACTTACCTCTTAACTTCACGGTGCAGTTTGGGTATCGCCTTTTTAGAGAAATAATTGCGGCCTGGTATCTTCCACTGTGGTGTCCCAATGGCCACAAATTTACGGAAGGCCTCAGAGTCCACCAGCTTGTATGGTAACAGCTGGCGAGCTAACAGTTCCACCACGCCAGCTGTCAGATGCCGGGCAAAGGGGTGACTGGCAGAAATTTGCTTCTTCTGCTCAATGATTTCCTTCACGGACACCTGGCTGCTGTGGGTAGAGGAGCAGGAACCGCTCGAGGGCAGAGGCGGAGTGGAGGAGGGTGGCTGTGAAGGTGCAAGGGAGAAAGCGGCTGAAGATGCTGCACCTGAAGGAGGAAGAGGAGAAGGAGGGTAGCTTTTCTTTTGTGTGCTGCTTTTGCTCATTTGCTCTTCCCATTGCAGTTTTTGCCTTTTCTCCATGTGCCTTCGTAAGGCAATTGTCCCCTACGTGAGTGTTGGCCTTTCCAGGGCTCATTTTTGGAGGCAGAGACAACAGATGGCATTGCTCTGATCTGAAGCAGACACATTAAAAATTTCCAAACCGCTGAGCACCCCTGGGGTGATGCCACTATGGTGGCATCAGCAGCTGACGTTAAAGGGCATGTTGGCTGGCTGTACATAGGTGGTGTGCGATATATGCCGCCGGACACTGCCACCAGCTGTTTCTGACGACGAGCTCCCCCTGCTTCTTTCAGCAACTCGTCTCCTCCTACTCCTCTCTGACTCCCCCTCTGAACTGTCCCCCTGTTCCTCTCCTCTATTGGGAACATACGTGGAATCCGTATCATCGTCATCATCATAATCATCCTGCCCAGCTTCGCTTGCCTCAGACACCTTCAAAACTGCACCAACAGAAGGTACTTCATCATCTTCCCACATTACGTCCATAGTGTTGCCGCCTACCTCAGACATATGAGGGGGTGTAACTTGCTTAGCGCCTTCATCTGGTTGTAACAATAATGGCTGTGAATTAGTTAATTCCCCACCAATTAACTCCTGCGATGTGTCAAATGCAATGGATGTGGTGCTTGTAGTAGCGCTGGTGGCTGCGGAAGATGAGGTGTTCTGTGTTAGTCAACCACGTCCTGACAATCTTGGGAGTTGATGGAACGTGCCTTCTTCTGAGCACTGTACTTTGGTCGAGGGCCACATGAAATTGCATCAACACAACCTCGCACAGACCTGCCGGGTGGCCTTCCTCTGGGTCTTCCTTTACCTCTGCCTGTTTTGTCCGTTGTGTCCATATCAGGGGGGATGAAGTGAAAGGTATGCACTGACTTGACTAATACGATGTGCAGTCACACAGGTGTAGTTAACAGGTATGCACGGAGTGGTATATCACACTGCGTGCACTCACGTAGGTAGGTGGGTGCACTGAACACAACAGGTAGGTATATGCAGTGATGGGTATTACATTGTGCACCTGTCACACACAGACAGGTAGCGGACAGGCAAAATGACACTGCGTGCGCTCAACTCACGTAGGTAGGTGGGTGCACTTTGAACAACAGGTAGGTAGGTATATGCAGTAATGGGTATTACACTGTGCCCTTGTCACACACAGACAGGTAGCGGACAGGCACAGCGACACTGCGTGCGCTCAACTCACGTAGGTAGGTGGGGGCACTGTGAACAACAGGTAGGTAGGTATATGCAGTAATGGGTATTACAATGTGCACCTGTCACACACAGTCAGGTAGCAGACAGGCACAGTGACACTGCATGTGCTCAACTCGTGTAGGTAGGTGGGTGCACTGTGAACAACAGGTAGGTAGGTATATGCAGTAATGGGTATTACAAGGTGCACTTGTCACACACACAGGTAGTCACTGAATGTGCTGGGCCTGGCAGTGGCACACACACAGTATGAATTATCAAGGGTGTCTATGCAACACAAGTGTTAGTGGGACACACAGAAAAAAAAATAGATCACAAGAACAAGATTAGCTCTCAAATAAGCGGTTGTGGTGTGCTATTTTAGCAATAGGAATCAGCAAGGAGCAAGCTAAGAAGCCTACAAGAGCCTAACTAATCTTTCCCTATAAGAGAGTCTGCAGCAGCTGTCCCTTCTCTATTTACTGCAGGCACACGAGTGAGTATAATGGCCGGCGGTGCCTGCCTTTTATAAGGGGGGGGGGGGTGGCTCCAGGAGGGAGTGTAGCCTGATTGGCTACAATGTGCCTGCTGACTGTGATGTAGAGGGTCAAAGTTGACCCTAATGGTGCATTATGGGGGCAAACCGAACTTCCGGAATAAGTTCGAGGTTCTCCGTGATCGCGAACCACCGGGAGTTCGCCGGGAACCAATCGCTGGCGAACCGTTTGGGCCATCTCTACTAATTAACTCACACTTTATCTCTTCTTAACTGACTCAATTCATGGCTTATCTTATTTGACTTATCTTATGATTTATCTCTCCTTATCTGTTTATCTCATTAATTATTTTTCCTTATTTGTTTGTCTCATGCATTAGCTCTCCTTACAGTTGAGTGGCCATACACTACTTGACTTGGTGGCCGATGACCATCCGATTCGATAATTATTATCCAAGACCAATCGGATGATCGGTGCCTCCAAGTGCATGCCCCATACGAATCCAATGGTCAACGGCCACCAAGTCAAGTAGTGTATGGCCACCTTAACTGTAAGGAGAGCTAATGCATGAGACAAACAAATCGGGTGGCGCTGTGATAATGGCAAGCGTTATCGGGATGAGCAATGAACATGATAAAACCCTCAGTGCTGTTTCCCCTAGAGTATAAAAGTGTGCCCCCCCCCCCCCCCCGTGTGCTTTGATACATGCTGTCCTATGTCCCCCACCGCACTGTGCCACCTACATCTTTTGCTTCCTCCTCTTCCATTTGCGCCTCACACTCCACCTAGTTATTAGGTAAACCACATTGTACTGACCAGCTTCACATTACTGAACATAGTTGAAGCTACCTTAATTCATGTTTGGATCTACCATAGGTTTGCTAACTGAGGACCTTCACCGCCCTATTGTTACACACTTGGTCCAAATAAATGAAAGGATTATTTTAAAAAGTTTGGCTTTATGCCTGAGCTCAGAGTTTCCACCATAAACAGTAAAATTCCTATCTCAGCAGTATTAGTACTGGGTAAACTGACAGTATTAAAAAGCACTCCTTTATATAGAAACCTTGCAGGAATGCTACACTATGCGAGATTTAGCCATTACTGCCGGTACATTTTTTAACTATAGCTTATTTTAAAAGTGCTAATTCATAAGAAACCTTAATAAATTATGCATCCATACATTCTATCATTTATTTTCTTAGAAAGTGTTGTCTGTTGGGAATACAGCTGCGGTTTTATTATTAGGATTTAGACATAATATGATTTATCTGCTTACATATCTCCTTGCATAGACAGCTGGGAAAAAACTTTGATTTTCTAATAATGAACTCCATGCAAAATTATTATTCTACTAGTAAAAAGGTCTACCCATTAAAAAACTGGCACTAGGCCACAGCTACATGAGAAATCTATTCCTTTTCACAAACGGATCGTCAGGGGGCGCTGTATGGCTGATATTGTGGTGAAACCCCTCCCACAAAAAACTGTGAGGACCATGGTCCTGGCAGTTTTCATCTGTGAACCTCGTTGCATTGTGGGAAATAGTTGTTTACAGCTGTTTCCAACTGCCAAAAAAGCAAGCAGCAGCTACATCACCTGACATTACCTGTCCGTAGTAAAAATGTCACCATGTGATAAATGTCAGAATGTAAATCAGGGAGAGGAAAGATTTTACAATGGGCAAACACTGACTAAATCATTTATACATAATTAGTATAAAAATTAAGCACTTTTTTTATAACATTATTTTCACTGGAGTTCCTCTTTAAGTAGTGGGAGTTAAATCAAGTCTGTTAGACTTAGTAAATCACAGGGTTGCATACAGATCTATTAATTGACTCATTGGCAGTCCATTGGCAGTAGAGTGAATACCCACATAATAAACCAATAGAAACCATTTGCTCATAGACCAAGGAGCCCATGCATATGAAGTATAAAAAGTGAAGAATATTAACTGTTGTATAGTATGTGAGCAAAAGGGAAGACAAAGTCGTTTCAAAATTAGAACCTATAAATACAGTAAGTTAATAAGTAGGTTAATCTGGTCATATGCCTGTGTGTATGATAAGATGTGAAGTAACTAAGAGGATCTGAGCATTGAGCCAGTGAAGTAAGGAGAACCACCATACTACCTGCAATATTGTCCTGCTCCAGTAGGCTGCCCCGCAGCAGCATGGTCCATCATTGGTTTGTGATTCAGCAAGCACTATGTCCCATCCCCCAGTCCCTATGTTACGTTTTTGTTTTTAACTTGATCTGAAGTGATCAATCAAAATTCTTGTATACATGTTTTCCAACTGGTGAGTGCATGGGCTCTTTTTTCTTTAATCTTCTAGGGCCGTAAAATAAGCTCAGTCCTAAGCTTGGAGAAGGAGTAAATTTTTAAAAATGCAAGCTCCCAGCGTTTAGGACTGTAGCATAGCCCCATCACCCTTTCCAGTCTTAATGTTCTGGAAAGATCCATTTTGCCACCGAGGATGTATTTTAAAGTAAGCTGATCTGGCTACATGAGCGATGCTTCTGCCTTTCCAACTTTCGCCTTAATCACTGGAGGTGAGCTGGCCAACCTGTGTTTAAACAGAACAGGAGATCTAGTGCAAGATCTAGTGCAGTGACTCCTGTCTCTCTTGTGTGTCCTCAACTGCAGACAAACACTCACTGAAAAACTTCTTGTTTTATTGCATTTCACAACACCATCCCTACCATGGGTTTTAGCGCTGTGCCTTAGCCAGGGGGGTGTTGTAACCATATAAACAACATTAGTGATGCTCAAATACCCCTTTTTAAAATTCGAGTTTGGTCGAATTCGAATAGTAAATTATTCGAGGTCAGTCGAATATTCGAGTCGAATAATTTTTACTATTCGATTCGACCTCGGACTTCGAGCTCACTATTCGAGTCGGTATTCGAGCTAACTATTCGAGCTGACTATTCGAATTGGCCTTAAATAGCTTCCAACACTTGTTTTGAGGGTGAATGATGCAAGAAACCTCTTTTTTTCCAAGTAACAACAGCAAGTGATTATGTGGGGATGTTCCTTTAAAAAAAAATGTGGAAAGAGAAGTTGTGTCCTTAATTTTGTTCAGTAGTGTTACTGTATATACTTGTTCTTCTTCTTCTTTATCTTTCTTCTTCTTCTTCTCGATCTTCTTCTTCTATATCTTCTTCTTCTTCTTCTATATCTTCTTCTTCTTCTTCTATATTGTCTTCTTCTTCATCTTCTTCTTCTTCATCTTCTTCTTCTTCTTCTTCTTCTTCTTCTTCTTCTTCATCATCTTCTTCTTCTTCATCTTCATCTTCTTCTTCTTCATCTTCATCTTCATCTTCATCTTCTTCTTCTTCTTCTTCATCTTCATCTTCATCTTCATCTTCATCTTCATCTTCATCTTCTTCTTCATCTTCATCTTCATCTTCATCTTCATCTTCATCTTCATCTTCATCTTCTTCTTCATCTTCTTCTTCATCTTCATCTTCATCTTCATCTTCATCTTCATCTTCATCTTCTTCTTCATCTTCTTCTTCTTCTTCTTCTTCTTCTTCTTCATCATCATCATCATCATCATCATCATCATCATCATCATCATCATCATCATCATCATCTTCTTCGTCTTCTTCTTCTTCTTCTTCTTCATCTTCTTCATCTTCTTCATCATCTTCTTCATCTTCTTCTTCTTCTTCATCTTCTTCTTCTTCTTCATCTTCTTCTTCATCTTCTTCTTCATCTTCTTCTTCTTCTTCATCTTCATCTTCTCCTTCCTTTTCAATATCGTCTTCTTCTTCTTCACGTATTTCTCTTTTCAATTTTTTTTTTTAAAGAAATGCAGCTATTTTTGAGCGTAACAAATAGCTGGTGGGCGCACGCATGTTGGAAGCGCCATTGTATGTGCTCCCTGGCAGTGGAAACACAAAGACAGCAGGAGGTAAATTCAGCAGCAGGAGGAGGAGGATGAGTGTGTGGCAGCAGGCAGTCAATGAGGCAGGCAGCTCGCCGTGACATAATAGCCCTGGTACCTAGCGGTGATACCAGGGCTGTAAATAAACACAACAGGAGGTCCCAGACAGCGGTCGTGCAGCCCACATTGTGTCCAATACACAACTGGGACAACACAGTTTTCAACCCGGGCACCTCAGAAAAATTAAACCTTTTTTTTTTTTAATGGTTTGTTTGGTTTTGGTTTTGCAACCAATATAGCTATTGTTTGACGTAATAGCTGGTGGCAGAGTGGCAGCAGAAGGTAATTCTGTGTACCCTAGCAGTGGGAAACACAGACAGACAGCAGCAGCAGGAGGAGGAATGGAGGAGTAGGCGAGCAGCTATTGTTTGACGTAATAGCTGGTGGCAGAGTGGCAGCAGAAGGTAAATCATCTGTGTACCCTGGCAGTGGGAAACACAGACAGACAGCAGCAGCAGGAGGAGGAATGGAGGAGTAGGCGAGCAGCTATTGTTTGACGTAATAGCTGGTGGCAGAGTGGCAGCAGAAGGTAAATCATCTGTGTACCCTGGCAGTGGGAAACACAGACAGACAGCAGCAGCAGCAGCAGCAGGAGGAGGTATGGAGGAGCAGTGTGAGTGTGGCAGCAGGTAGGCAGCGTGACATAATAGCCCTGGTACCTAGCGGTGATACCAGGGCTGTAAATAAACACAACAGGAGGTCCCAGACAGCGGTCGTGCAGCCCACATTGTGTCCAATACACAACTGGGACAACACAGTTTTCAACCCGGGCACCTCAGAAAAATTAAACCTTTTTTTTTTTTTTATGGTTTTTTGGTTTTTGGTTTTGCAACCAATATAGCTATTGTTTGACGTAATAGCTGGTGGCAGAGTGGCAGCAGAAGGTAAATCATCTGTGTACCCTGGCAGTGGGAAACACAGACAGACAGCAGCAGCAGCAGGAGGAGGTATGGAGGAGCAGTGTGAGTGTGGCAGCAGGTAGGCAGCGTGACATAATAGCCCTGGTACCTAGCGGTGATACCAGGGCTGTAAATAAACACAACAGGAGGTCCCAGACAGCGGTCGTGCAGCCCACATTGTGTCCAATACACAACTGGGACAACACAGTTTTCAACCCGGGCACCTCAGAAAAATTAAACCTTTTTTTTTTTATGGTTTTTTGGTTTTTGGTTTTGCAACCAATATAGCTATTGTTTGACGTAATAGCTGGTGGCAGAGTGGCAGCAGAAGGTAAATCATCTGTGTACCCTGGCAGTGGGAAACACAGACAGACAGCAGCAGCAGGAGGAGGAATGGAGGAGTAGGCGAGCAGCTATTGTTTGACGTAATAGCTGGTGGCAGAGTGGCAGCAGAAGGTAAATCATCTGTGTACCCTGGCAGTGGGAAACACAGACAGACAGCAGCAGCAGCAGCAGGAGGAGGTATGGAGGAGCAGTGTGAGTGTGGCAGCAGGTAGGCAGCGTGACATAATAGCCCTGGTACCTAGCGGTGATACCAGGGCTGTAAATAAACACAACAGGAGGTCCCAGACAGCGGTCGTGCAGCCCACATTGTGTCCAATACACAACTGGGACAACACAGTTTTCAACCCGGGCACCTCAGAAAAATTAAACCTTTTTTTTTTTTTTATGGTTTTTTGGTTTTTGGTTTTGCAACCAATATAGCTATTGTTTGACGTAATAGCTGGTGGCAGAGTGGCAGCAGAAGAAGGTAATTCTGTGTACCCTGGCAGTGGGAAACACAGACAGACAGCAGAAGGGCAGTACACAGCAGCCCACTGTAGGTGTAAAATGTGTGGCTGCAGGCGACGTAATAGTCAAAGTGAACCAGGCTGGCTTAGTGAGCAGGAGCCAGGAGGTGGTAAAGGGTGGTAAGGCACATTAACGATGGTTCCGGCAGCCAGTTCATGTCCCCCTCTCGCCGACAACAGGGGCCAGGAACTCGCCTTCCACCCACGCCTGGTTCATCTTGAGAAACGTCAGTCTGTCCACAGACTTGTGAGACAGACGTGAGCGTTTCTCGGTGACCACGCCACCAGCTGCACTGAAGCAGCGCTTGGACAGCACGCTGGAAGGGGGGCAGGACAGCACTTCCAGGGCGTACTGCGCCAGCTCGCTCCAGATCTCCATGCGCTTGACCCAATACTCCATGGGATCAACAGGGGCATCGCTGTCAAGCCCGCTGTACGACCCCATGTAGTCAGCCACCATGCGGGTCAGGCGCTGGCTGTGACCGGAGGAGGATGCTGCTGCATGCATCTCCTCTCTAGTCACTGCTGCCGGAGCCTCTACAGTCCTGTAGAGCTCGTGGCTGAGAGACAGCAGGTCTGTGGGGCGCTTGCTGCTGCTGGATGCAGGCACCTGCTGCTGCCTCTGTGCTGGCTGCTGGACAGTGGGGGTGGAAGGCTGGGGGAAGGCTTCCTCCAAGCGCTCAACAAGGGCCTGCTGCAAGCTCCTTATTTGTTGCGCTGGGTCTCCTCCTGCAGGCGGCAGGAACTGGCTCAACTTCCCCTTGAGGCGTGGGTCCAACATCATGCTGATCCAGATGTCCTCCCTCTGCTTCATCTGGATCACCCTGGGGTCCCTGCGCAGGCACGTCAGCATGTGCGCTGCCATTGGGAAGAGGCGGGCCACGTCTGCTGGCACATCGACGTCAGTGCTGTCCTCATCCTCCTCCTCTGCCGCCTCATCCTCTCTCCACCCCCGCACCAACTCAGCTGCGCTGTGCTGATCCCCCTCATCAGCAGCCAGGTCAGGGACCTCCACCAAGTCCTCCTCCTCCTCCCCCTCAGAGGTGGACTGCGCAGCTGGTTGCCGCTCCTGCTGGTCCAAGGCTGCCGCTCCCTGTTCCAGCAAAGCATCGAGGGCCCTGTTCAGCAGAGAAACCAGGGGCACCCACTCGCAGACCATAGCATGGTCCCTGCTCACCATGTTTGTGGCCTGCAGGAAGGGAGCCAGCACTAAGCACACCTGCTGCATGTGCCTCCAGTCATCATCGGGGACGATGGACGGGAAGTTGCTGGTCTTGTCCCTTCTCTGAGCTGCGGAAACAGTGGCCAGGGCAAGGTACTGTTTGACAGCGCGCCTCTGTTCAACCAGACGCTCCAACATCGCCAGGGTGGAGTTCCAGCGAGTCGGAACGTCAAGGATCAGCCGATGGCGTGGCAGATCCAGCTCCTTTTGCACGTCTTCCAGGCTCGCACAGGCTGCAGCCGAGCGCCGGAAGTGACGCACAACATTCCTTGCCGTTTCCAGCAGTTCGCCCATCCCCTGGTAGGTGCGCAGGAACTTCTGCACCACCAGGTTCAGCACGTGGGCAAGACAGGGGATGTGGGTCAGGTTTCCCCTGTCTATTGCGGCAACCAGATTGGCCCCATTGTCGGCCACCACCTCTCCGACTCTGAGGCCTCTGGGGGTCAGCCAAATCCTCTCCTGCTCCTGGAGTTTGGCCAACACATGGGTTGCCGTCAGCTTGGTCTTCCCAAGGCTGACCAAGTGCAGCAGCGCTTGGCAGTGGCGGGCCTTCACGCTGCTGCTGAGGCGGGGGGTTTGGCCAGGTGTGCCGGAGGATGGCAGAGGATCGGAGGAACCTGCTGCAGTTCCCCTGAGCCTGCGGGGTGGCACCACCCACTGTGTTGCTGCTGCTGCTGTGCCCGCTGCTGCTCTCCCATCCTCACCCCCTTCCACCAAGCTGACCCAGTGGACAGTGAAGGACAGGTAGCGGCCTGTCCCGAAGCGGCTGCTCCAGGAGTCCATGGTGACGTGGACCCTTTCACCAACCGCGTGCTCCAGCCCTCGCTCCACATTGGCCATCACAAAGCGGTGCAGTGCAGGAATGGCCTTGCGGGCAAAGAAGTGTCTGCTGGGGAGCTGCCAGTCTGGGGCTGCGCAAGCAAGCAGCGCACGAATGTCGCTCCCCTCCTGCACGAGCGTGTACGGCAGGAGTTGGGAGCACATGGCCCGTGCCAGCAAGCCGTTCAGCTGCCGCACGCGACGGCTGCTGGGAGGCAGAGCCCTAACCACCCCCTGGAAGGACTCGCTCAAAAGGCTCTGGCGTGGCCTTTTGCTGACACGGGAATCAGCAGACACAGCAGAGGAGGCCACTGAGGACTGGCTGCCAGAACAGGCCTCAGTGTCGGCGGCAGGAGTTGCAGAGGGGGGAGGAGCAGTGCGTTTCCGCACTCCTGCTGGTGCTGCTGGAGGAGCAGGAGGGCGGGTGGCTGCTGTTGCTGCTGCTGCTGCTGAAGGCTGTGCAGTGATGGGTGTGGTGCCACTGCCAGCACCAGATGCCTTCAGCCTCTGGAACTCCTCATGCTGGTGGAAATGTTTAGCCGCAAGGTGGTTGATGAGCGAGCTGGTGCTGAACTTTAAGGGGTCTGCACCTCTGCTCAACTTCCGCTGACAGTGGTTGCAAGTGGCGTACTTGCTGTACACAGTGGGCATGGCGAAAAACCGCCAGATTGGTGACAGAAACATCCCCCTACGGCATGGAAGCGCTGCTGCCTGTCTCCCTGTGGTGGTTGGGGGGGGGGCTTGGGTGCGGCTGGTGGTGGTACTGGCTGATGCTGCTGCTGCTGCTGCTGAGCCTGAGACACCAGCAGGCTGTGGGACGCTGCCAATGCTTGCAATGATGCGCCTCCTTGCAAGGCCCACAAGCGCATCCTCCTCCTCCTCCTCAGAGCTGCTGAGGACGACATCCCCTGGAGGTGGTGGCACCCAGTCTCTGTCTGTCACCGGGTCATCATCATCATGCCCCTCCTGAAACATGTCCTGCTGGGATGATGACCCCCCAAACTCCTCTCCTGATGCATGGATGGGACGCTTGACTGTCGCCACAGTCTTGCTGTCAAATCCCTTCTCCCCCAAAGTGCCCATCAGCATCTCCTCCTCAAAATCGCCAACAACAGCAGACAATTGACTCATGATTCCTGGGGTCAAAAGACTGCTGAATGACAGGTCGGCGACTGATGGTGAACTGGCCTCCTCCCCAGACCCTGCTGGGCGGCTGCTGCGAACAGGGGTGGTGGTGGTGGTGGTGGTGGTGAGGGTGGAGGCCTCGGATGCAGAGCTGATGGCGGGCTGCTCATCCTCCGTCATGAGTTGCACCACAGTGTCTGCATCCTTTTCCTCAATGGGACGTTTCCGACCCGGCTGGAGGAAAATGGGAGCAGGTGCTACACGCTGCTGCTGCTGTGTCTCTGCAGCGTGAGTTGCAGATGCTCCTGCTGGGCGGCGCCCAAGGCGTCCACGGCCAGTGGCTATGGGAGGAATGTTAGCCACTGACGCTGCTGCTGCTGCTGCGGAACTGTGCATGGTGGCGCGCCCGCGGCCGCGGCTTGCCACAATGCTGCTCCCTCTCCTCCTGATTCCCTTGCTGCCCTTCCCCTTGCCCAAACCGCGCTGGCTGCCACTTCCAGACATCTTAAATGTTTTGGGCGTATAGACAAAAGTTTTGTAAAAGGGCGGGTGAAAAGTGGGGTACTTTAATGGAGTGGGTTGGTTGGTGAGGTGACTGAGTGAGTGTCCCCTAGTACAGTAAGTAAGTAGTAACAGTCAGGAAGTACAACTAGCAGTTACAATAATCAGTAGTAATCACAAGTAAATTTAGTGTGTGTACACTCAGACAGTGAGTGCACGCACGCAGGAGCTAGTAGCCTATGAACACAGTGACTGAGTGTCCTAGACTCCTAGTACAGTAAGAGTAAGTAGTAACAGTAAGTAGAACTAACTAATTACAATAATCAATCAGCGATCAGAAGGAAATGGAGTGTGGGTGTGTGTACACTCAGACAGTGAGTGCACGCACGCAGGAGCTAGTAGCCTATGAACACAGTGACTGAGTGTCCTAGACTCCTAGTACAGTAAGAGTAAGTAGTAACAGTAAGTACAACTAACTAATTACGATAATCAATCAGCGATCAGAAGGAAATGGAGTGTGGGTGTGTGTACACTCAGACAGTGAGTGCACGCACGCAGGAGCTAGTAGCCTATGAACACAGTGACTGAGTGTCCTAGACTCCTAGTACAGTAAGAGTAAGTAGTAACAGTAAGTAGAACTAACTAATTACAATAATCAATCAGCGATCAGAAGGAAATGGAGTGTGGGTGTGTGTGTACACTCAGACAGTGAGTGCACGCACGCAGGAGCTAGTAGCCTATGAACACAGTGACTGAGTGTCCTAGACTCCTAGTACAGTAAGAGTAAGTAGTAACAGTAAGTAGAACTAACTAATTACAATAATCAATCAGCGATCAGAAGGAAATGGAGTGTGGGTGTGTGTACACTCAGACAGTGAGTGCACGCACGCAGGAGCTAGTAGCCTATGAACACAGTGACTGAGTGTCCTAGACTCCTAGTACAGTAAGAGTAAGTAGTAACAGTAAGTACAACTAACTAATTACGATAATCAATCAGCGATCAGAAGGAAATGGAGTGTGGGTGTGTGTACACTCAGACAGTGAGTGCACGCACGCAGGAGCTAGTAGCCTATGGACAGTGACTGAGTGTCCTAGACTCCTAGTACAGTAAGAGTAAGTAGTAACAGTAAGTAGAACTAACTAATTACGATAATCAATCAGCGATCAGAAGGAAATAGAGTGTGTGTTGTGTGTGTACACTCAGACAGTGAGTGCAGTGCGCACACGCAGGAGCTAGTAGCCTATATGAACAGTGACAGTGAGTGTCCCTACGGGTACAGTAAGAGTATAAGTAGTAAGTAAGTACAACTAACTAACAATAATCTATCAGTAATCAGAAGGAAATAGAGTGTGTGTACACACAGACAGTGAGTGAGTGCACACACGCAGGAGCTAGCTAGTAGCCTATAAACAGTGACAGTCAGTGAGTGTCCTACTCCTAGTACAGTATAACTACAATACTATTAGTAAAGGACAGCAGAAATACTGGTATAGAAGAGAGAAATAAACAGAGGACAGCTGCCCACAGAGGCAAGGCCCCCCTGAGGCCTAAACCTGTAAGCTTGCAGCAGCTGCCTGTCTCTAATGTAACACACAAGCTACTAACTAAAATACAATGTCTATCTAACTAACAACAATATAGGTGTATATGGCAGGTGTAGGTGAGCAAAAACGCTAGGTAAATGATCACAATAGAGCACTTGCTAAGCCAAAGCACAAAGGAGCAACTCTCTCTCTGTACAAGTCTCAGGCAAGCATGGAGAAACGGAACATGGCGGCCGCTATTTATAGGGTAGGGGCTGGCCAGGGTCCCCCTCTGTGATTGGCTGCCGTCAGAGGGCCTGGGAGCCCTCTGATTGGCTCTAAGGACTTCAATCTGGGCTATGACGCTATTCGAGCTCGGTACCGAGCTCGAATAGCGCCGAGTTGCTCGAATAGCTCGAATAGTGAATGGGCTATTCGAGTGTACTCGGATAGCCCATTCGAATAGCTCCAGCTATTCGGAGCTCGAATACCGAGCTCGAATAGCTGAAAAAGAGCTCGAATATTCGAGCTACTCGAATATTCGAGCTCTGCTGAGCACCACTGAACAACATACTTACAATATAAATTACATACATATACAATTAAGAATACAACCCCTCTCTATTACCTAAAAAGCTTAG
Organism: Hyperolius riggenbachi; assembly: GCF_040937935.1. Lineage (NCBI taxonomy): Eukaryota > Metazoa > Chordata > Amphibia > Anura > Hyperoliidae > Hyperolius > Hyperolius riggenbachi. The sequence goes on along the minus strand of NC_090648.1, from coordinate 373,982,661 downwards.
GCGCACCCATTTAAGGCACAGAGCCATATGTGATAAAACATATGTATCCAAAGCCAACCCTTTTAGGTAATAGGGAGGGGTTGTATTCTTAATTGTATATTAGTATGTCATTAATATGGTTGCAACACCCACCCTCCCTTGTCTGAGGGCCAGGGGCTTACATTTTTGATATTGGAGGCTTCCTGCCAGACCCAGTCTAATTCCTGATATCACTTTCCTCAGGATCTTACAGTCTACTCCCTGCATGTCCAAGACCAAAGGAGGGGATTATAGCTATAAAGATGGTGAGTAAGCAATGTTGAACACCTGTCTCTTTAAGGCCTGCTTGAATGAGTTAAAGGTGGGGGAAAGCCTGATGGAGGGAGGGAGTTCCATATAGTTAGGGCTACTCTGGAAAAGTCCTAAACCCTTGTGAGTGATCAAATGATGAAAGGGGTAGACATCCATAGAGTGTTGGAGCAGTGGAGAGAGTGAGTTCGGGAGCATCTCCGGACGAGATCTGAGATGTACAAAGGAGAGGTATGGTGGATGGATTTGTAGGCCAGGGAGAGCACTTTAAATTTAATTCCGAAGGTGACAACCAGGCAGCAGGTTTGAGGAAAGGGTGGACAAATGTATTATTGAGAATAATCGAGAGGTTGGGGAGAGGTCTGGATGACCTGGGTGAGAAAATTATAAGTTCAGTCTTTTCTAGTTTGAATTTCAAAAATCTGTTGGATATCCAGATGGAGGAGATAGATGACAAGAAAGTGGAGAGTTGATCCATAGTGGGGGGGAGGTATCAGGGGAATTGTCATCAATGTTGAGGTGGTAGACCTAGTGAGGAAATGAGTTTGCCAAGGGAGGGGGTATAAAGGGAGAAGAGTAGGCAACCAAGGACAGAACTCTGGGGGACTCTAACAGATTGGGGGTGGGGGGTGGTAGAGGGACTATTAAAGGAGATCTGGGAAGAGCGAACAGAGAGGTAAGAGAACCTGGTCAGGGCTGGTCCTGGTCAGTCATGGGTACCAGTTGAGTGTAGTGTTTTGACCAGGAGGGGATGGTCAATGGTTTTGAAAGCAGAAGAGAGGTCAAGGAGGAGGAGGATGGAATAGTGGTTGCTCAATTTGTGTGTGAGTCACACACTACTGATTCATGAAGGATCAGCAGGATGCCAGGCAACTGGTATTGTTTAAAAGTAAATAAATATTGGCAGCCTCCATATCATATTTCAGGTCAGTTGTCCTTTAAATAGCAATCATTTTCAACCCTCACCTGGGTAACATCGGAAAATTCCTGGTTAATGAACTAGTAGTTGTGCAATTCTATTTTTCAAATAACCCTCCAGGACAGGTGCTACATATGAGATCTAGGCCCGCCCCCAACAGGAAACACAAAGAACTAGCTCTCTATAAGTTCCACCTCTAATCTCTACCTGCCAGTTCTTTGTGTTTCCTGTTCCGGGGAAAACCTAGCTCTCTAGCTAGCTAGGAAAGGTGGTCAGCAGCCAGGCAGTGCTGAGGCCATCCGAGAACTAGTATGTGTGGTAGCCATATCCTGGTTTGGTCGGAGGTTACCCGTATCCACAGTTGTGGAGGCCTTTGGTGGAGTCGGCAGGTGCGCGGCAGCCAGGGGAGCGACTTTGGAGACAGCTAAGGCGGAGGCCATACGCCCGACGGAAGAGGCTTACACCAAGCGGAGGCGGAATGGTGGTCTCGGGAAGGAGCGGTGAGCATTGCAGCGTGTCCAGGCGGAGGCGAGGGCATTAGCGCTGTGGATGTGGAACTTCCGCCCTCGCGGTGACGGCACGTCCGGTGACGTCACTTCCGGATACGGGTCGGGCGCCTGTTTAGAGGTCGCGGCGTCCATCGCCACATGCAGTGGCGTTCTCGGTGGAGATGGACGCGAAACAGAAGACGGCAGATCAGGTAAGTGGGGCAGCGTCGGAGGACAAGTGCCCGTCTGATCTGTGAGGTCTGAGGCTGCTGTCTGGATCATGGAGGTCTGACATGCGGATGATAACTGATATTAATTGCCACTGTCTGATCTGGTGGTCTGAGCTGGGAAGCAAGACAGTTTGTTTCTGCGAGGTCTGTTTATGCATGCCCTGTTATTGGGGTGTTATTATTAGGTTATTTAAACACATTTTTTTGTAATTCTGTATATAGTATGGTGGATATAGATAATAATATTATGCCTTGGAAAACAGACTTAATAAGTTGTTCACTTATTGCTACAATCTATAAAGGATTATTATGTCAGTAATCCAGACTTAGATGTTTTTTCTGACCATGATGGTCTTATTTGTCTCTGTGGCTAAGTAAAATAGTGGAGTGATCCAGCTTGATATTTATCAATATAATGTTCTCATATATGGATCATTTAAGGGAATCCGGTGTTGATTGCAATTTTTGTATGTTTTCTAGGATGCTATGGAGTCTGATAGCTCTGATAGGCCCAGGAGTTGCATGTTATGTAATAAACCTCTACAACTACACTGGCCTAAAGCATCATGCCAAAAATGTATATTAAGTATTATTAATGAAGATAATACTGCTTCCTGTAAAGACTTTATGTTTACAATGCGCCAGGAGATGGTGGAAACTTTTAAGGCCTTCAGGGAAAGTTTGCCAACCACCTCAGGACAAGAGCAGCAGACGGGTCAGACAAGTAAACCTAAAAAGGCTACTAGAAAGACGCCCAGAGTTATCTATTCCTCAGAAGAGGAACAGGAGAGTCATCAGGAGACCGGGGAACCGGATTCTAGATCTGCTGAGGAGTTTTCAGAACAGGAGGAAACTGATGAGGCAGTTACATCTTCTAGATTTAAATTTGCTTCAGAAGAAACGGAGGAATTGCTTAAAGCAATCTACTCAACCCTTGACATACCGCAAAGGAAGATATCTGAAAAGTCGTTACACGATAAATTGTATTTAGGCATGGAACCTTCGGAACAGTTATGCTTTCCGGTTCGTAGCTCAATGAAAAATTTAATATCTTTACAGTGGAAGGAACCTGATAAAAGACTATTTATCTCAAAGGGATTTAAGAGAAGGTTCCCATTCTCAGAAGAGGATGCTAAATTGTGGGAGTCATGTCCCAAGCTGGACGTAGCTTTTAGTCAGGTAGAAAAAGATAACGAACTCGCTTTTGAGGACCTGGGTCGGTTAAAAGATCCAGGTGACAAGAGGATTGAATTCTCACTAAAGAAAGCCTGGTCAGCCAGTGCGACTAACTTTAAGCCAGCCGCAGCAACTACCTGCGTTTCACGTACCATGTCTGTATGGTTAGAAAGAATAAAAAAATTGGTGAATGAGGATGCACCAAAAAAGGATATTCTAGAAGCAGTGGAGGTAGTTGAAGGGGGTAACGACTACGTTATTGATGCGGCCTCAGAATCATTGAGAGTAACGGCAAGATCCACAGCACTTATAAATAATGCAAGACGAAACCTATGGTTAAAAACATGGGATGGTAGCCAGGCATCAAAGGCTAGGGCTTGTAGTCTTCCTTTTTCTGGGGATTTACTGTTTGGGCCACAACTCCAGGAGGTGTTAGAGCGTACAGCCAGTAAAAAGACAACTTTTCCCAAAAAACGGAAATTCGAGCCTAAAAAGAAACCGTTTTTTCGGAGAAGACAAACACAAGGCAGAGAACAGCAGAGACGTAAGCCTTGGGCAAATAATAGGGGGTTCCCCAAGAAAAATCCGTTGTTTAGAACAACGGAAAGTAAGGATAAACCATGACCCCAACAAGGTGGGAGGAAGATTAAAGACATTTCTACTAGGTTGGAAACAAATGACAAAGAACAAGTTCATTTTAGACCTAATAGAAAACGGGTACAAGATCCAATTTTCAAGATCTCCTCCCAAACGATTTTTAACCACTCAGTCCCCCAGGGTACCAGAGGAAAAGAATGCTATGCTACAAATAGTACAGGATATGCTTGCAAGAGAAGTAGTATGCAAGGTTCCAGTAGATCAGGAGAAACAAGGGTTCTACTCAAGAATTTTTTTGGTAAAAAAACCCACGGGAAAGTATCGGCTGATACTAAACCTCAAACCTCTGAATCCTTATATAAGGTACGAGAGCTTCCGAATGGAAACAGTCTTTACGATGCGAAACCTACTATCTCCAGGTTGTTTTATGATCAATATCGATCTAACAGATGCCTATTGGCATATCCCAATAAGAAAAGAATCTCAAGCTTTCCTTCGGTTTGCTGTAAAGACAGGTTCAGGTCTAGAACATTTTCAATTTTGCTGTCTCCCATTCGGAATCTCCTCAGCAACCAGAATTTTTACAAAAGTGATGGCGGAAATAGTCTGGGCTCTACATCTGAAGGGTATCCTCATAATACCCTATCTGGACAATTTGCTGGTGGTAGCCGACAGTTAGTGTTGGGCGAACAGTGTTCGCCACTGTTCGGGTTCTGCAGAACATCACCCTGTTCGGGTGATGTTCGAGTTCGGTCGAACACCTCATGGTGTTCGGCCTTTTTAGTTCGGGTTCGCCCGAACAGCTCAATGCCCAGCCGAACATGCCGAACAGGGCCCCTGTTCGGCCGAACAGGGCCCTGTTTGGCCGAATACTGCCCCCCTATGGGGTCGCAGGCATAAGGGGGGAGCATGCCCCGGTCGCGGGGGGGTCGGAAATTCCCCCCACCCCCTCCGCTAGCGCTCCCCCCTCTGCCCGCTTCCCCATACAAAAATTTTCCTTAAAGTTCAATAGTACCTTCAGTGGCTGGCCTGGCTGGCACTGTGGTGTGTTGTGAGTGAGGAGGAGGAGGAGTCCGGAGAGTGACGTGTTGAGGCCGGGCAGCGGGCGGTTCAGCGGTAGTACCCTTGTGGTACTTCCGCCCTTTCTCTGACCTCACGTCCTCTACGTGATGACGCATACGAGGGTACGCGTGACGCGTACCCTCGTATGCAGAGGACGTGAGGTCAGAGAAAGGGCGGAAGTACCACAAGGGTACTACCGCTGAACCGCCCGCTGCCCGGCCTCAACGCGTCACTCTCCGGACTCCTCCTCCTCCTCCTCACTCACAACACACCACAGTGCCAGCCAGGCTAGCCACTGAAGGTACTATTGAACTTTAAGGAAAATTTTTGTATGGGGAAGCGGGCAGAGGGGGGAGCGCTAGCGGAGGGGGTGGGGGGAATTTCCGACCCCCCCCCGTGACCGGGGCATGCTCCCCCCTTATGCCTGCGACCCCATAGGGCCCCCAAAAGCGGGATGTTCGGGGAGTTCGGGGTTCGGGCCGAACATGCCGAACATCTGGCCCATGTTCGGCCTGTTCGGCCCGAACCCGAACATCCAGGTGTTCGCCCAACACTACCGACAGTATACACAAGCTGGAGGACCACAAGAATTCAGTAATAGATCTTTTAGAACAGACAGGGTGGCTAGTAAATCGGCAAAAATCATATCTGATTCCAACGCAAGAACTCCAGTTCTTAGGATTCAGAGTAGATTCACTGTCCCAGAGATTATATCTGCCGCAGGACAAAGTAATAAAACTCCAGACTATGATACACCAGTGTCAGGAGGAAAGAAGTACAACGATAAGACATGTAATGAGGCTGATTGGCTTTTTAACTTCCACAGCTCCAGCAGTATATTGGGCACTGATGCATACAAGACCACTACAGCAGTGGTTGCTGCTGAATTGGAAAGGAGTCCAGTCAGATCTGGATCAGACTCTTTGTATGCCAGCTGTTATCAAGCAGTCCCTGAATTGGTGGCTACAGGAGGACAATATAACACGGGGTCGTCTATGGAAGTGTCCAGTAACAAGAGTATTGACGACAGATGCCAGCCTCACAGGTTGGGGGGCCCACATAGAAGGTATATGTTTACAGGGCATCTGGTCAAGGGAAGTAATGATGCAATCATCAAACTTTCGAGAGTTACGGGCAGTGAAGGAAGCACTGACTCAAACAGTAGACAGAATAAGAGGCCACCATCTCCAAATCCGGTCAGACAACATTACAGTAGTAATGTATTTAAACAAACAGGGGGGCACGAAATCGGAACAACTCCTAACACTAGTACTGGAGATATTGAACTGGGCAGAACAAAATCTACAGTCAATCTCAAGCGGTACATCTCAAAGGTTCGCTAAATACTATGGCAGATCTCCTGAGCAGAAAGAAACTGTCGAATTCAGAACTAAGTTTAAGTCCAAAAATATTCAAAGAGCTGACACAGAGATGGGGCCCTCCTCAAATAGATTTGTTTGCCAACTGGGAGAATACTCACTGCAATCAGTTTTTCTCGCTAGACCCAAGAGGTGCTTTAGGAGTAGATGCACTGGCCCAGATATGGGCCTTTCGCATGGCATATGCGTTCCCCCCCTATACCTCTATTACCAATACTGTTACAGAAGCTAAAATCAACAGCAATGTATCTGATATTGATTGCTCCAAACTGGCCAAAACATATCTGGTTCCCGATGATAAAATCGATGTTGGTGGCCAAACCAGTACATTTGAAAGACAGACACAACATCCTCAGAAGAGAAGGAGAGTAGACTCAGATTCCCAATCTTCAGCTGACAGCGTGGTTTCTGAGGGGCAAATCTTGAAAAGAAGGGGTCTGTCTGACAGGGTCACAGAGACTATACTTAACAGTAGGAAAAATGTGACGAGGGCAATCTACTCGAAATATTGGAAGATTTTTTGTAGTTGGAAGAAGGAAAAGGGTCTGAGATCCAATAGATTGGCCACAGTTCTGGAATTTTTGCAAGATGGAATAGATAAAAAACTGGCACTGGGTACCTTGAAAGTGCAAGTTGCAGCCCTTTCAGTTTTTCTTAATAGGCGGTTAGCCTTAGAACCTTTAGTTGTTAGATTTTTTAAATCAGTAGAACGCTCCAGGCCGGTATGGAAGCGTTCATATCCCAGATGGGACTTAACTTTGGTTTTGAATATGTTAATGAGTGATGAGTTTGAACCATTAAGTGACATTTCGTTAAGATTATTAACAATGAAGACAATTTTTTTGATAGCAATTACCTCGGCAAGGAGGATAAGTGAGCTGGAAGCTCTAAGTTCGGTTGAACCATTTTGTTTAGTTCTCCAGGATAGAGTAGTTTTGAAAACAACAAGTGAATTTTTACCAAAGGTAGCTACCCTATCCAATAGGATGCAAGAGATCATATTGCCATCCTTTTGCAAGAATGCCACGGATCCTAGGGAAATTAGGTGGCATAAGTTAGATGTTAGGAGATGTTTACTTTTCTACCTGGATAGAGTAAAGGAATTTAGGAAATCTACAGCACTATTTGTTAACTTTATGGGAGCAACGAAGGGTGAAGGCATGTCCAAAGCATCTATAGCAAGATGGATTAAAACCTGTGTTAATGAAGCTTACAAACGTAAAGGAGTTCCATGTCCAAAAGAGATAACAGCACACTCAGCTAGGTCAGTTGCAACCTCCTGAGCCTACAGAGCTGGAGCAACAGCAACCGATATCTGCAAAGCAGCGACATGGAAAACGGTGAACACCTTCATCAGACACTACAGACTGGATCTACTATCAGCAGAAGAGCAGACTTTTGGAAGGAAAGTTCTTCAGGCTGTGATCCCTCCCTAAGGTTAGTGTTATTTATTGCATATCATCTCATATGTAGCACCTGTCCTGGAGGGTTATTTGAAAAAAACAAAATTAGCTTACCTGGTAATGCTGTTTTTAATAACCCTCCAGGACAGGTGACCCACCCTAAATTTATTGGACGTGTAACTGTCTATATGTTGTAAACATGACCAAGGAAGAGTAAGTGGTTAGAGTGTTATTAATATGTGAAGTTTGAAGTATTCTATCGGAACAGTTAATTGGAACATACTGGCAGGTAGAGATTAGAGGTGGAACTTATAGAGAGCTAGTTCTTTGTGTTTCCTGTTGGGGGCGGGCCTAGATCTCATATGTAGCACCTGTCCTGGAGGGTTATTAAAAACAGCATTACCAGGTAAGCTAATTTTGGTTTTCCACAGCAAGAACCCAGGGATGATCTAGATCACTTACGAGCTTTTATTATCTGTGGTCCAGAGATCCTTTACAAGTTAGCACTATTTTTTTACAATGGAATTGCAGTCTGAAAAATATACAATTAACTCATTGTTGATTGTACAATTATCCTAACTGACCAAAAGTAATGTCATCTGGGGACTCCCAGGCAACTGGTATTGCTTAAAAGGAAATTAATGTGGCAGCTTCCATATTCTTCTAAGTTCAGGTGTCCTTTAAGAGTTTGTTCTTAGAACTTATATTTGTATAGCTAGTATGTTGGATCCTAAGTGGCATTCTCTTTTTGATTTTAGTGTTTATGACTCTTAGATTTTCAATCATTTTTCTTTTAATCACTTCAGTCTATGTGGACGAATATACTAATCTAGATAGGCTACACATACTTCCGCTGGCCGCACCGCCTGCTGTTCGCCCATAGATCAATGAAAGGGAATATAGTTCCCATTCATTGATCCAAGTCCCCCACCGAAAAACCGACAGCCTCTTATCAGAGGCCGCAGTCTTTCTGCAGAAAAAAAAAAAGTTTCCTGTCCTCCTAATGCTTCCTGGAAGCGAGATTGTTCGCTTCCAGGACTTTTTTACTGTGGCCATCTTGTGGCCAAATAGTAAAACTACACCCACATCCATTTTTTATTAAATAAATAAATTATTTTACATTTAAAATTAGCTGTTTACCTCCCACACCAAAAATTACCCAAATAAAATTTTTAATAAAAAAAATACAATAAAAAGAAAAACAACATAAATAGTTACCCAAGGGTCTGAACTTTTTGAATATGCATGTCAATAGAGTATATTAATATAATTTTTTTAATTATAAGCCTGTAAATAGCGATGGACGCAAATTGAAAAAAATGCACCTTTATTTCCAAATAAAATATCGGCGTCATAAATTGTGATAGGGACATAATTTAAATGGTGTAATAACCGGGACAAATGGGAAAATAAAATACATGGGTTTTAATTACGGTAGGATGTATTAATTTCAAACTACAATGGCCAAAAACTGAGAAAAAATGATTTTTTCCATTTTTTTCTTAATATTTACATTAAAATGGAGTTAGAATAAAATAATACTTAGCAAAATGTACTATTTAAAGAAGGCCTAATTAGTGGCGTAAAAAACAAGAAATAGATCATTTCATTGTAATAAGTAGTGATAAAGTTATTGGCGAATGAATGGGAGGTGAAAGTTGCTCAGATGCATAAGGTGAACAACACTGTAGGCTGAAGTGGTTCATGCATTTAATACATATTTAAAACTTTTTTTCTCAAAGAAATGATCAATCTGTGATTTATAAACCTTTAAAAAAAAGTTTCCTCCGTATAATGTAAACAACTAACATTGCTTACTTTTAAAGACCAAGCTAATTTTGATTCATTTACTTCTATACAAGTTCCTAAATTTAAGTAACATTTTGTCTGAAAATGCCCATGCCCTATCATGCGTGATCTTATTTTCTCTGTGTTATGTGATGAATGTTATTTGCTCTTCTGGGAATAACTCCAATTTGTGACTCTTTCATGGTGTCGAAACACCAGTCTGATGTGCCACAGCTATTTATAAACGTTATACATTGTAAACTTCTGAAATATAGAAGAGGAATGAGGACAAAGAAAAAAGCAATACAAATGTTCCAGCTGGCATGTGATTCCCAGAAAAATAAACACGCTTGACTAAATAGGGTTTGTTTTAATGTAAATTAGACTCTAAAAATAATAGTTTCAGTCAACTTTAAAACTGAATTCTGAGTAGGCAAATTAAAGAGTGCTGCTAACCCAATCTACTTGCATCTAAAAGCAGTAACGATAATACAAAGAAAATGGTACTACATATCTCGAATAATACCTCTAGATTTCTTTGTATTTCACATAAAAATGACACTTGTAGTGTTTTATCCTTTATAGTTCACAGGTGAAAGCAGTTTAAATATTCCCTAAGCCATATGTCTCCAACTAGAAGCACAGGAATTAAACTGGTTTGTTCAAAAATTTGATTAACAATTCTGAGTGCTGTAACTAAATAAAAAAATAAATGAATGAAATGGAATGGGCAACTGACATATGTAAAAAACAAAAACAAACAACTTATTGTTAAAGGGACACTTAAGTCTCTGTAAAAATGATTTTTACTCACCTGGGGCTTCCAGCAGCCCCCTGCAGCAGTATGATTCCCACACAGACTCCATCAGATGCTCCTGGCCCCGCCGGCAGCCACTTCCGGTTTCTGCGACAGGAGCCAACAGGCCGGGAACGCGAATGATTATTCGCGTTCCCGGCCACAAGAGCCCCCTCTATGCTGCTATAGCATATCGCATACAGCAGCATAGAGGGCGCTATTGTGGTCAGGAATGCGAAGAATCACTTGCGTTCCTGGCCTGTCGGCTCCTGATGCCGAAACCGGAAGTGGCTGCAGGCAGGGCCAGGAGCATCTGATGGAGTCTGCGTGGGCACGATACAGCTGCAGGGGGCTGCTGGACACCCCAGGTGAGTAAAACTCATTTTTCTTTTACACAGACTTAACCCTCCTGGCGGTATAAAAAAAATCCGCCAGGAGGGAGCGCAGCGGTTTTAAAAAAAATTTTTTTTCCCTATATCATGTAGCGAGCCCAGGGCTCGCTACATGATAGCCGCTGCTCAGCGGCATCCCCCCCGCCCTCTTCGATCGCCTTCGGCGATCTCCGATCAGGAAATCCCGTTCAAAGAACGGGATTTCCTGGAGGGCTTCCCCCGTCGCCATGGCGACTGGCGGGATGACGTCACCGACGTCACTGACGGGCCACCCCTCGGCGCTGCCTGGCACTGATTGGCCAGGCAGCGCACGGGGTCTGGGGGGGGGCCGTGCGGCGCGACGGATAGCGGCGATCGTGCGCGGGGCGGCGGCGATCAGTGTGCTGGCGCAGCTAGCAAAGTGCTAGCTGCGTCCAGCAAAAAAAAAATTAAACCGGCCCAGCAGGGCCTGAGCGGCACCCTCCGGCGGCTTACCCCGAACTACGTTCGGGGTTACCGCCAAGGAGGTTAAGTGTCCCTTTAAAGCTCAAGTTTGTGAATACTTTTTTAAACTATACCCCTCCTTACCTCCAACTAACCCTACAACCAAACCCACAATGTATTCTCATTTTCAAGGGTTAAAAATCTTTAAGTTTTTAAGGTTGTGTGTGACCCTTAGGGCCGGTTCACATCACAAATGCCGATGGCCATGCGTGCGGAACGCGTGCGGACCACAACGCGTATGAACGCACGCCATCCGCGTTTGTGTGCGTTGCGTGGCTGATCCCATCACTGAAAAGTGATTGGGACAGCCGTGCGTTTTTGTAAAAATCTGCGTGCAGCATGCGTTCCCGGACCGCACAGGTCCGGAACGCATGCAGTGTGAACATCAGACAGTGCACTCTATGCACTGTCTGATGTTGTGCGTGTCGGCCTCTTGCACGCGTTTCCAAAACGCGGCTGGAAACGCGTGCAGTCTGAACGGGCCCTAAATCTACAAACCCTTGTCATTCCTGGCAGCTTAAAATACTGGGTGGGAAGTATGTAGCTATAACAGCCATTCCTACCCTCCAATCAGTGGCAAAGGATGGGGACGAGTGGTATGAGTAGTATATACCCTCTCATATGTCACTGCAGGAGGCAAATGTGTCACTAGAAGTCACAGGTCCACCCTGAAAAACTTTAATGGGGCCTTCCACAGTTCACACTTCTAGAGGTCCAAATGTGGCCATCATGATTCTCCCACTCATACCAAGTATAGACACCAAAATAGCATTGAACTCTATAGCAGAGGAATGGTAATAAGTATGGTACCCTCCACAGTCCTGGGCTGCTCCCCTTATAGTTATACATATGGCAGGAGAGTGGTTGCTGCGATGATGTGGCAGGCTGGCAGCCTGCTTCCAGAAGCTACAAATACCGGGAGCCCCAATGTGTTGTAATCACTGGAACTTTTTGGAGTACCAGAGACAGAGAGTATTGAGATACACAAGTGACCAGGGTTGCTCGTAAACTATGCCAGTGCGAATCTACGCGTTGTAGTCCGCAACTACGCATCGTAGTTCATAGACTAACTTTAAAAACTAGGCGTACGTATTTCCGCGTAGTCGTAGTCCCGCTATGCGAAGCTTCGCCCGCTACGCGTAGTTGACGTATGTATTGCGAAGTCAACTATGCGTGTGGTAACTGCGTCTACACGGATCATTGTGCATGCGCAGAAACATTATTGCCCTTCTATACGTATACAATTCCGCATTGGAAGAGGGACTGTACACATATATTCGTTCACCCATGCGCATATTTAGCGGATTATTGGGGACATTTTTCGCGTAAGGGCATAAGCGTCCGCATCAACTACGCTTCACACTATGCGAAGCTTCCGTATTTGAACGCGTAGTCTACGAAATGCAAATGTAGCGAAGTTTCTGATTTCATAGTCGTAGTTTGCGGAGCCTAATTGCGGAAAACTATGCGTAGTTCCAGCGTAGCGAAGTTGGCTGACTACGACCATCCCTGCAAGTGACATGAATGTCGTACAGTATGTATGTATGTTTAGTGTTCACTCTTATATGTCTTTGCTTCTGGTTACTGGAGTTCAGTACCTGGGTATTATCTGAGTTCAATTCCAGATGTCCTGTATGATACTTTGGTTCCGTGAAGAATGTTTATGCATTTTTGAATCCTGCTACAGCCAGTTTGAGCGGGTAGTTGTGGGATAATAGTGCATGAGATATGCATGCGTACTAAGTAAGCCATTGTTTTCCCATTCAGTGAGCATGAGGTGTCCACACTTGGCTGTGTTGTATTGCGCAAAAGCAGATATCATAGATTTGTACTGTGATCACGCGCCTACGACAGCAACCGTATTTGCGCTTGCGTGTGTTATGGTTTAGGGAGTATAATTGGGTTGAGAAAATGCCTTGACTCCGGGACTTTGCTGAGACCAACAGACGTGATGGATTGTGTCGCCAGGTGTTTTCCCCTACGGAGGATTAACTGAGTCCCCTCTTCCTTGGGTGATATTGTTACAACACTTGGTAAAGAAATGTTGATGCATGCTTACTAATAATTACTAACCCTTAAACTATGATTCTGCAAGCCTTGATAATTATAACAGGATTGTAGCTCAATAAATATTATTATTAAATCTTTTCTCATGTTTTGCTGCATTTCATTTTACCTACTACGGTGGTGAGCGAAGTTAGAGGATTTAAAAACCCTTCCCGTGAGGCAAAACAAGTATAAAGGAGTGGTACTGGCAGAGCCAAAAAAACAAAAAGCATGTAGCCAGGATGTAGCTGTGTATATATATATATATATATATATATATATATATATATATATATATATATATTTTTTATAACTCCTTGATCATGCTAATTCTGTAAAAGCTATCTTTTCTTATTATTAAGGGGTAGCTTTTTGGCTGTATTGCCTATATCAAGTGGTTGTTTCAATTAAAACAAAAGTATAGATTGGGAGAATAAAACCGTGAAACTGTTAACAATGTTCTTGAGTTTGTATTGCTTGTATCACTTCAAATGGTGTTTACTATTAATAATAATAAAAAAGTATATAAAAAATAGTTAAGCCTTGGATCAACTCCCAAAAGAAATGGGTTGTCGACAAAACCTTTGTTGACATTCATGAAATTGGCAGTTTGGTTGATCTTTGAGGTGTTTGGTTTTCTTGAAAGCATTTTAGAATCCTCTGAGAATTGGCCTTGTAAGTTAATAAATGGCTTGATCTCATGGAGCCTCGTAGAGTCATGAACTCTGTCATCGCGTTTGTGGACTAAGAAGCACAAAACATTTTTCTATCTGATAAAAGTGTGTTATTTAGGGTTATGCCAAATAATGCCAGAAAGTCTACACTTTACTATCATCTACTACCTAAAGATGATTTACACGTATTTCCCAAAAACTTTTCTTTTGTTGGAAATGCTTGTAAGGAAAGTCACATATATTCTAAGGCAACATTTAAAGGACAACTGAAGTGAGAGGTATAAGGTGGCTGCCATGTTTATTTCCTTTTAAACAATTCCAGTTGCCTGACTGCCCTGCTGGTCTATTTGACTACAGTAGTGTCTGAATCACACCAGAAATAAGCATGCAGCTAATATTGTCAAATCTGACAATAATGTCAGAAACAGCTGATCTGCAGATGCTTGGTCAGATGGCTCGAACCTCACATTTTGGGTTCGCGGACCGCGGACGCGAACTTCTGCAAAAGTCCACAAACTGGCGAATTCGGGGAACCGCAATAGACTTCAATGGGCAAGCAAACTTTTTAAAAACTACATACACTGTTTCTGGCCACAAAAGTGATGGAAAAGATGTTTCAAGGGGTCTAACACCTGGAGGGGGGCAGGGCGGAGTAGGATACACGCCAAAACCCCTGGGAAAAATACGGATTTGACGCAGAGCAGGGTTATCCCTACAGGGCAGAAATCACATTGCATTCCTAAATTGGAGGCCTAAAGTACTTTAAAACATCTTGCGTGTGTAGACATGGATCAGGTAGTGTACTGCTTTACACTGGCAGACCAAACTCACTGTTTAGCGCACTGCCGCGAAGGATTGTCATTAGTTGACACTCCCAGGACATACACGTTCAGTACTCTCGGCGGTAATGTTTGTGTAGTGATGGCCGTCCAGAAGTATTACAAGGTAAATCATGCGCTGTTCCAGTTCAGTGACAGGCTTTGTTGTGTGGGGCCAACAAATTCATTCTGACCCGCTGCTACTTAGTAGCCTTTCAATCACAGATACAGTGGAAAGGTATGCACTGGTATAATAGTGTGCTGTCACACAGGTACAGAGGAAAGGTATGCACTGGTATAATAGTGTGCTGCCAGTGGTGGGAATACAAATCCCAGATGGCCTGGCTTGCAACTGTCTGTGGGCACCATGTATGCAGTTGCAGTGTCAGCCACAAAGACAGCTATGCTTTAGTAAGTTAGATCACAAATGCAGTGAAAAGATATGCAATGATATGGTAATACAGTGTGGGACTACAAATCCCAGCTAGCCTGGCTGGCAACTGTCTGTGGGCTCTAGGTATATGCAGTGTCACCCACAAATACAGCTATGCTGCTTTAGTAAGTTAAATGACAAATGCAGTGAAAAGATATGCAATGGTAATACAGTGTGGGACTACAAATCCCAGCTAACCTGGCTGGTAACTGTCTGTGGGCTTTAGGTAATAGGTATATGCAGTGAAAAGATATGGTATGGTAATACAGTGTGGAACTACAAATCCCAGCTAGCCTGGCTGGCAACTGTCTGTGGGCTCTAGGTATATGCAGTGTCACCCACAAATACAGCTATGCTGCTTTAGTAAGTTAAATGACAAATGCAGTGAAAAGATGTGCAATGGTAATACAGTGTGGGACTACAAATCCCAGCTAACCTGGCTGGTAACTGTCTGTGAGCTTTAGGTAATAGGTATATGCAGTGAAAAGATATGGTATGGTAATACAGTGTGGAACTACAAATCCCAGCTAGCCTGGCTGGCAACTGTCTGTGGGCTCTAGCTATATGCATTGTCACCCACAAATACTTCTATGCTGCTTTAGTAAGTTAAATGACAAATGCAGTGAAAAGATATACAATGGTAATACAGAGTGTAGGCCTGGCACACTACAGCAAGGCCCAGCTGCGACAGGGCTGTATGTATGCCTGTCTATGTCACACACGAAAAAAAAAAAAAAACAGATCAGAAGAATATTAGGTCTCAAAAGAGCTTTTTGTGGGGTGCTTTCAGCAACAAGATTGAGCAAGGAGCAAGCTAACAAGCCTAACTACTGCTTTCCCTATTTCTCCAGCAGCTTCTCTCCCTGCACTTACTATAGCAAGATCAGCAGAATGAGAACATGGCCAACGCAGTAGCGTTTTTATAGGGGGAAGCGGGGGTCCAGGAGGGAGTGCAGTCTGATTGGCTGCCATGTGTCTGCTGACTGTTATGTAAGCAAGCAAAAAAGTCCAGGTTAGCACACCGTTAGAAGATGCAGGTTTCTTCAATTTATTGCTCCATTAGCACATGAATATGACAATTGTTTCGGGGCCACGGCGGGTCCCCTTCTTCAGATAGTGCAAACAAACAATACACCCATTGTGCACATCAGTTATATACTCTATAAGGTGGAGATCCACCCATGGCAATCAAAACAATAGCCCCTCCCATCATTCCTGCTTCAGATGTAAACAAACCATACTACACTTCACAATATACACCATCCGGTATATCATAGCAATATCAACAAATGTTATTAAAGGTTGCATGTGCTCATACATGTCCAACATGCTCAATGTTTAAATTCATTGCAGTGCTGCTGCCAGTTGCTGGTGTCAAACGGAGTAATGCTCACCCACCTAAATGTGTCAATCAGTATCTGCCAGGGTGGGGATCCGTTCCCATTCAAACCTGATAGGTCCATGATTCGCGCCACGGCCGCTACAGCCGTTACCGTGCGTTCTGCTTACTATCCATGGGGAGACTGCATCACTTCCGCAATGCACGGCATCCCCATGACGTCGCTTCCGCCATACGCAAGAAGCATCGCGTCTGGCTTCGTCATGGCAACCATCGGGTCACCAGTCACTGTGCGCCGTAGACGCCGTGGCGCCGTGCGCCATAACCCCGGCAACCGCCGGGCAACCCGACGCTGCGCGCCATAGACGTACAAAGTACGTCACAGAGGGGAATCCCAGCCCATCCCACTATGCAGACCCAGTCACACAGTGGGCGTGGGCCTGGGTACTCCCGGCCAATCGTGGCTCTCAAATATCGATCCAAGCTGCGGGTGCATTGTGCGGCTGTCATGGCAACCGCAAACAACGCACCCCGCACGCCTGAAGATGCATATGGCTGCTCAGGGCGAAGGGTATCCAGCGATTTTCGTGAAATACCGTAATGACACGTAAAGGGGAGCATCAATCCTTGGCACCCCAAACATTCTACAAAATGCATATGAACTATTGGTCAGCAGCAATTGAAACCTTACTAACATCAAATTCTGTTCGGCGCCAGATATACATTAGTGCAGAAATGTGGAGAGGGGGAGAGGAGGAAAAACTGAAATAAAAAAGGGTGGGAAGGAGAGGGGGGGAAGAGGAAACAAAGGGAAAAGAAAAGAGAACAAAGAGAAAAAAAGAGAAAAAGGGGGGGAAAGGAGGAAGAGGAAAAGATTGCCAATAATAAGTGACAATAATCCCAAACAGATAATGTAACATGGTAGTTGTGGCGGGGGAAACCCCCTCTAGATACCCTGCGAGGTTAAACAATCACAACATCATTTCCTCCATAAGTCAGCCGCACAGGCATTGTCCCATTGGTCATAAAAGGCAGAATAAGTTAAACCAAACTAAAATGTCTATTTGATCATCTCTCGCTCAGAAAACAGTTCAATGAATTATATTGATTAAGCCCTCTTGGGGAAACCGTATCTAGAGTGTGTATCCAGTACGCCTCCCTCTGTAACAGTAACCTGTTCCGATCGCCACCCCTTCGGGGTTTTTTGACACAATCAATGACCAGCCCTTTCAGGTCGCTGGCACAGTGTCCCATATTGGCGAAGTGGACTGCTACTGGTTTAGTAACGTCCAAAGTTTTCCCTTTCTTAAGTGCCTCAAGGGCCAATCTGATATCACTCCTGTGATGTTGGAAACGTACTTTGAAAGCATTCATAGTTTTTCCCACGTATGCCAGTCCACAAGGGCACCGCAACATGTATGTACAATATTCCGTATTGCAGTTGTAGTAATCCTTAAGGTAATATCTCCTTCCGCTCCTAGGGTCAGAAAAATGTTTGCCTGTAATTAATGAATTGCATACATTGCATTTATAACATTTGTAGCAGCCCTTTCTGTCTGAAAAAGTGAAGGGAGATTTTTCATATTTATACACTGGGTCGGCCTGTACCAAAATGTCACGCAAACTTTTGCTGGATCTGTATGAAAATAGGGGAGGTTCATATAGGATTGGGTTCAGCGCTACATCTGATTGTAATATGGTGAGGTTTTTGCCCACTGATTTTTTAATCATAGTGGCCATTGGGCTATAGTCATGGACCAATGCCAAACTATTTTTGGCTGGTCTATCCTCATTTCCTTCCATGATATCCTTAGCCCTACATAGGGCCTCAGACAGTATACCATCAGGGTATCCTCTTTCAAGGAACCGTTCTTTCATGACCTCTAATTCCCTGGAAACCTCATCTTTTTCGTTGCAGATCCTCAGTACCCTTAGAAATTGTGATATAGGGAGACTGCTAATCAAATGTTTCGGGTGGGCGCTGTCATAGTGTAGCAAGGTATTGCGGTCTGTTGGTTTCCTATAAACACTAGTGCTCAATCCTCCATCCTTCTTGGTGACCATCACATCCAAGAAGGGAACATTAGTTTCTGATACTTCTGGATTGAACACTATCCCCTCGAACAGTAAATTCAAATACTCAACAAACCTTTCAAGTTCATCAGACGTTCCCCTCCACAGCACAAACACATCGTCAATGTACCTCGTCCACAAAACCACATGGGCGAGGCACACTGGCGACACAATAACCCTGGTCTCCTCCAAGTAGCCAACAAACAAATTGGCAAACGCCGGGGCTGCCGAGCTGCCCATGGCAGTACCCCTGCATTGTCTGAACCAGTCCTTTTCTGGTGGCAGTCCTCTTCTAACGGTGTGCTAACCTGGACTTTTTTGCTTGCTTATGATATTGTCGGATGTTTGGGCTCAGCATCCACAGGTTGCAGCACCCGGATCTAGGGTATGGTGTGCCACCTCTACAACACAATTGCACTGACTGTTATGTAGAGGGTTAAAGTTTAGTCCAATGACGAGGTATAGGAGGCTGATCAAATGCTGGCCAATCAGCGGCCGCCAGTGCAGTGAATATTAAGTAGCCATGTGCGCGGCTACTGTAGCTGGCTCTACTCGCCTCCTCTCCGCCCCCCACTGAGCATGTGCAAACAGTCTAACGCGGCTATAGCCGCTCTAACGCCGTAGCATGCTGCACTTTCCGGACAACGTGCAGCGTTACATGTAACGCAACGTGGGCTGTGTGAATAGCCCACTTGTGTTACATTGCTGTGCGTTGGGGGAGCGTTACAGGCGCACTAACGTGCGCCTGTAACGTCCCTGTGTGGAAGCAGCCTTAAAGACAATGGAATGGATATTTACGATGATTGTTTGTAGCATATAAGAGAAGGATTCAGCTGGCATTCTGTGTAATCCATCATACAATAGCATTGTCAAGTATAAAGTTTTGTAGAATTTCTGGATTATAACATGGCTTATTAAATGTCCTGGTAATAAGTTAATTACCTTTGTTTTTTTAACTGTCTCAACCCCTCCTGGATACTGGAGTCTGCTGAAATGTGGTTTGACTATAAATTTCCTTAACAATGAAAACAATTATGTAAGTAATTGCATTTGAATGAGATTTAAAATTGCATGTAAGGCTAGGTTTCCACTTGTGCGTTTGTTGTCAGTTTTTCTGGTCAGAAAAAACGCATAGATTTTAAAACCAATAGTAGTGGATGGAGCTGTTTCCACTCTATGCGGATTTTCTGACACGTTGGCATGCGGAAAAAAATCTGAGACCCTGCATCAATTTTTCGGCTGTTCTGCGCGATTCGTCCGCGAATCGCGTGTAATAGTTTTCAATGGCATCGCTTAACTATGCGATATTTCGCGTAGTTAAAGCGAATCGGACCGTTCTACCCAGCATTCTGATGATGATGTATTTCCTCTTCCTGTTTCCTCCGATCGAGAGAGAAAGAGAAAGCAAGCTGTCAACATGCAGAGGAGTGTGTATGACATAGAGGAGCTGGTAGCTCAGATACAGGCGCACCCCTGTCTGTATGATAAGGGACACAAAGATTACAAAGACATTCATCTGGCCAGAAGACTTTGGGAAGAGATTGCATGCTCTTTTTTCAGCAATTGGAGTGAAATGACACCAAAACAGCAGAATCTAAAAAGTAAGTGAAATGGCTATTTATTATGTGTAGTAGTGTTGCAGCAATAGTAGTAATAGTGGGTGCTTATGCCATGACCACACCCGGGCCCCAGGTGCAGCAGAGGGCCCAATAGGGCCTGTTATGTGTGCAATCCCTAGTAGTAGTATTGCAGCAATAGTGGGTGCTTATGCCATGACCACACCTGGGCCCCAGGTGCAGCAGAGGGCCCAATAGGGCCTGTTATGTGTGCAATCCCTAGTAGTAGTATTGCAGCAATAGTGGGTGCTTATGCCATGACCACACCCGGGCCCCAGGTGCAGCAGAGGGCCCAATAGGGCCTGTTATGTGTGCAATCCCTAGTAGTAGTATTGCAGCAATAGTCGGTGCTTATGCCATGACCACACCCGGGCCCCAGGTGCAGCAGAGGGCCCAATAGGGCCTGTTATTGTGCAATCCCTAGTAGTAGTATTGCAGCAATAGTGGGTGCTTATGCCGTGACCACACCCGGACCCCAGGTGCAGCAGAGGGCCCAATAGGGCCTGTTATGTGTGCAAATAGTGGCAATCAATCGCTGTGCTTAAATAAAAAATAAAAACAATGCCATACATTGCAAACAATAAAAAAAATGTTTTATTAATGTTTACATTTCATTTTTTAAATGTTAAATGTAGGTTTTTTTTTTTTATAATTTGAATGGTAACAATAAGGTGTACACAGTGTCTATTGTGCAATCAATTTTTTACATTTTACATGGTATCTTCCTCATTGAACATCACACCTTCAGGAGAATTAAAATAATTGGCTAGGTGTTCACGAAAAAATAGGGCCTGATTTGCAGACCTGCAATGATCGCCAGTTGACACATCCTGGAGGGGTATTGTATCAACATCATCCATGGTACAGGGTTCATGGTACCTCAGATAGTTATGTAAGATACATGCTGCCTTGACCACTGCTACAGCAGTATCAGTTTTTAAATTTATAGCAGTGTGGAGCACTCGCCATTTGTTGCTTAAGATGCAAGGCACATTCTACCATCCTTCTTGCATACGTTAGGCGAGTGTTAAAATTTCTTTTCACATCACTTAAGCCTCTGCATCCGTATGGCCTCATGACCTGAGTAGAGAGGGCGAAGGCCTCATCAGCGACAAAAACGTATGGGCACGGACAGGGCCGGTTTAAGCAACAATGGGGCCCCAGGGCAAAATAAACCTGGGGGGCCCCCCCAACATATACCCCGGAACAAAAATCGGCATTAGGGGACCTTTTTTGCAGCTGGTATAGTCAGAGTGTGAAGTCCCAATTGGTCGGAGCTCCACATTCTGGCTATCCCAGCCTGCATGGGGGACAAGGGGTTAAAAAGTTTCAGGAGGGGGGACCCCACAATTTTCTTTTTAAATTCCCACACTCTAAACATAAAAAAAAAAAATTGGGAAAATAGGAAAACATGCCAGGGATCTTCATACAGCCATATTGCGGCTGTATAGCGATCCCTGGCCAAAGCGCTGCGGCTGCGTATAGACCCCCTGGAAACCCCGTCAGGAAATTTATTGCGCTTTCGTTTGATGCATGTAAAATTACACTACCGTTAGGCTTGCTACTAAAAGTGACATTTACCGCATTTAAAAGTATACTTTTTTTCCTTTGAAACTTTAAAATCGATTTTCTCAAAAACTATAAGGTCTTTTTGAAAAATTGTTTTTTCCTCTTATTCCGAATGATCTCCTTAACATACCCTGCAAATTTAGGGTTTCTAGCATTTAAGGTGGATTTGCTATTAACCATTAAAGTCGGCGGGTTTTTAAATGTTTTTTTTCCCTTTGAAACTTTAAAATATGATTTTCTCAAAAACTATAAGGCCGATTTTGAAATTTTTTTTCCTCTTGTAGCCACTGGGGGCCCCTACAAGCTCTGGGGCCCTGGGGCAGCTGCCTCCTTTGCCTTAATGGTAGCGCCGGCCCTGGGCACGGAGGTGAAGTGGTGCGCGGTAATGGTTTAGGAGTTGGTAAGTTCAGTGATCCATCCGTCAGAGCGTAATGGAAATTTGTATGTCTAAAAACAAAAGAATCACTTGAACTACCATACGCACCTACATCGATATAAATAAAGCGGTACTCAGAATCGGCTACAGCCATTAAAACAATAGAGAAATATTTTTTATAGTTAAAGTACTTAGTACCACTTGCAGGAGGCATCACAAGTCTAATATGTTTACCGTCAATAGCGCCTACACAGTTTGGAAAACTACAGTTTTTCCAGAATTTTTGAGCAATATCCTCCCACATTGTTGTGTCTGGAACAGGCATGTAGGTGGCATGTAGTTTTTGCCATAAAACTTTGCACGTGTTCTTCACTATGTTCGATATAGTGGTCTTGCCTAAGCGAAAGGCGAAATGCAAAGATGCATATGAATTTCCTGTAGCCAGAAATCTGTAAAAAAAAAAAAAAAAAGAAAATGAAATGTATTTGATGTTATACAAAGATCATATTTCTATATATGTTTTACACATGATATTAAAAAAAATAATTTTTTGTTTATTTTACAACAGTAGAGGAAGTGAAAATGAAGTGGAGATCCCTCAAGGACACATTCAAAAAGGAACTTGAAAAACAGAAAAAAATGGAAAGTAGTGGAGCTGGTGCTCATTTCAAGCCCAAATACCGCCATTATGACTTGCTCACCTTTCTTATACCATGCTTTGAGGCTAGAAGGTAAGTTACAAGGCATCCATATACTACTCTTCTGTATGTACAGTACAGACCAAAAGTTTGGAAACACCTTATCATTCAGAGAGTTTTCTTTAGTTCCATGATTATTAACGTTGTACATTTACAAGCAAGCACACTATGAATTTTCACATGTGGAAGTAGAGTACATAACCAAAAATTGTGAAACAGAAACTATGCTTTGATTACTACTTTGCACACTCTTGACATTCTCTTGAAGAGCTTCATGCGGTAGTCACCTGAAATGGTTTTCCAACATTCTTGACGGAGTTCCCAGAGATACTTAGCACTTGTTGGCCCTTTTGCCTTCACTTTACGTTCAATCAATGTTCATAGTTATGAAAAATAAGAAAACTATTTGATTGAGAAGGTGTGTCCAAACTAGTGGTCTGTACTGTATAACTCTATAGTCATTAATACATATTTTTTGCAATTTTAGCACAGAGGATAGCTTCCCGCTAACTCCGCAAACGATTAATGTGGATGATGATGTCGATGATACTCAAATGAGCATAAATTCATCCGGAGATGCAAGTGACCAGAACACCGTGACAAATTCTGATGAACAAGCGGCAACCACTCGTAGGCCTCTGAAATCAACTAGTAGTAGTGAGAGTGTGACAGCAGCAAAGAAAACTAAAGTGACAAGCTCAAGAAAAGTAGTCCAAGCTGAGAAAGATTTGGGGGACAATGCTCCATTCCAAGGACTACTGGAATACTTTAAGGACAACAAAGACAAGCAGATGCAATACATGGAGAGGGAGGAAAGTGATTCCTATGTCATAGTGAAGTCAGCCATTCCTCATCTCAAAAAAATTGATCCCGAATATTTCCCTGAATTTCATGCCGATCTGATTAATTTGTGCAGAAAATATGTCACTAAAACTCAGACCAAAAAACAACGGGCACTAGGTAACGATGCGAATAAATATGGTCAAATGCAGCAAGAGTTGTACAGACCACCTGCCCAACCTTATCGTACAAACCAATCAAACACCAACCCACAAACCCAATCTGTAAACGGTATGGGTGCCACCACCCTACCAAACCCAACATATCATACTTTGCAACCTGCTCAACGTTCAGATTACATGCAATCTGAACCTTCCTTCACACAGTCTTTATTTGGCTTTGATGATAAGGATGAGTGAGATAAAAATCATTTACCTGTAACAATGTTTCGGATCGCCAAATGTTTTAGTTTGGGGTTACTATTTTGTAAAATATAATGTTTTTTTTTACAGAGGGAACGTAGGGAGGATCGTTATGATCCAGAAGGTTTTTCCACTTTCGAGTTAAACATTTTCTGCTTTTTTTTAATGTGTTTTTATACAAAAAGAACATACTAATGTTATTCTACAGGCGGTTGTGATTTATGGGGTTGATTTATGGGGTCTGACAGCGCACAGGTGGGATCTTTGGAGGAAAGTAACTAGCGACAGAGGCTGGGCTCTATAGGCAGACCCAGCCTCTGTGTAGAGATTGAGATGGAAGAACCCCGCTTCCGGTTCTCTAGACATGACCTATGACGTTCTCTACATTTTCATAGGTGTAATTTTTGGAAAAAAATTTACACCTGTCCTTTTCAATTATTGTTGCCTATTGGTTAATAGAAAGTTTAGTACAACATTTGAGCGATCTGATGTTTGTGAGTTCAAGTCTGCTTAAATTTGGTTGGTCATGGAAATAACCACAAAAAGGCGTTATTTGGCAAAGAAAAAAAAAAATTGTGTTACTTCTATATTGTAGCTTATTGTCTCAAAACTAATCAAACAGAAGAAGATCCAACAAACTATTCCCCTTTGTGTTAATTCTCTCTACTTTACAGCACAGTATTAACCTTAGAACATAGTGAGTTTTGTTCCCCCTCCTACAAAGTTGGTCCTGGTAGCACCTTTCACAATTACCAAATAAACATAAAAGGCCTGGGTCAAGGGCCACCATCTACAGATGATGAGCTGAATTTCTAAACACAGGTAAGTCACCCATCAACTACTCCACTCATGATGTGTCTACAGTGCTCCTGATCTTCCCTTGCTGTCATTAAACAAAAAAGGCCTGGGTCAAGGGCCACCATTTACAGATGCTGAGCTGAATTTCAAAACACAGGTAAGTCACCCATCACCTACTCCACTCATGATGTGTCTACAGTGCTCCTGACCTTCCCTTGCTACCATTACACATATAAATATATATATATATATATATATATATATATATATATATATATATATATATATAGAGAGAGAGAGAGAGAGAGAGAGAGAGAGAGAGAGAGAGAGATTTGTGTATATATATATATATATATATATATATATATATATATATATATATATATATGTACTTAGGTTTAATGTATGGTTATATTACCTTAAAGTCACCAATAGCTGCTCCTCAGGAGAGATAGCAAGGCGGAAATAGGTGTCCTGCTTCTTCAGATCGACACCGACAATGTGGAGCAGTTTATCAAACCTTAGACAAAAAAAACATTTTTTTTTTTTACAAAACTATCTAATTACATATTAAATACAGTATTTAAAAGTACTACACACAATGGTACTTACATTGGAATAGACATGCGAGTGTACATGAAGAACTTCTCAGGATGGACTCTCAGGTCTCGGCACAGCATTGAAAATTGCCCTTTGAGAGGCTTCTCAATAAGGATCGGATGCACCCAGTATCTGTGCTGTCTACGTGAAATCCTTCTTCTCCTTCTTATATTTTGCAGCCGCATCATTAGCATACCTAGCATTCCTACTACCAAAACCTCCTCAAAAGCTAAGAAAGGAATCAAAGGATTCATTTTCAAACACGACAGCACAAAACACCTCTTCTCTCTCTCGACTACTACAACCAACAAAGAAGGGGTAAAAAAAGCAGGAAGTTGTCATCATCCAGGACATTGTCACTACATCCGATGTTGCTAGGCAAAAAAAGATCTCAGAAATTTCGTGTGCGATTTTTCGCATAAAATTCGCATAGAAATTTCTATGCGAATTTTCGCGGATCAGAAAAATCGTAAGCGAATTTTCAGACAGATTTTTTTCTGCAACAGTGGAAACAGGGCCTAAGTCCCAGTGGGAAATCATGTTTGATAGTCATTGTTTAGTCAACCTTTAGTGGCATTCTGGCAAGAGTTTAATCAGCTCTGTTGATGAAGCTTACAATCAATACTAGAAGACAGGTGCTACAAGCTTAAGATTATAGGTGAAGACTAAAATAACATTAATAACAAAACACAGAGCCCCTGTAATAATGAAAACAAGAAATAAGAGGAGAAAGTGACTTAATTTAAAGAAATTGGCCCTTATTTAATTCACCTTTTGTCCCAAGTTTCCACTTTGGTGATATTTTCACACCTTATCAATAAAATGTCTTTTAAGCTGCCAGTAAGCAAGAAAATAGAATTATTTTGACAGTAGTGTTTCACCTACTTTTTGATACTTTTTCAATTGCAGCATGCTGAAAAATTAGTTCAAACAAATGAAAAAATATATCCTCCGAGCAAACTTAGGAGAAAAAGTGAATTGAATAAGGGTCATTGGGCCTGATCCCATTTTGTTTTTTTCCTAAATTTTCTCCTAAGAGATAAGTTTTAATCTGCTTCTTTCTTCCCCCTTTAACTCTATTTTGGCTGGCAAATAGGCAAGAGGTCTGACAAAGACCCCTTGAATGATTTTTTTTTACCTGGGAAAGAGTAGTCTTAGGAGATCTCTGAAGACCATTCAGTGAGTGATGCCCAGTGACTAAATAAAGCATACAGCTTTTTTTCAGGAAATAAAAGTAGAGGGGACCCTGTCCTGAAAAATATACACTGAATATAGCAGTATCTACATAGTTTGGATCCTTGAGGGTGGTGGTTTAGGTCACACCCAGTGCTGGCCTGGATGAGTGTAATACTTGAAGTACTTCAAGGAATACTCGATTGAGAAATTCCTACAGAAAAGTGATGGCAGATGTGTCCAGTAATTGCTCATAGGAACAGTGAACTTAATGTTAGTTTCAATCAATTTTTTATAAAGTAATTTAACATTCACAATCCATTTAATTGTTTGGGACATCCTCTTTAGCTGAGCTGTGAGATACTTGTACTTAAGCTGTAAAATATTAAATATGAAACATCACATAATAATATGGTTACATCAAAGCTGTGCTGCCTTTCAGGTTTGGAGATGCCGATCTGCTTCATTATCATTGTTTTGAGTTTCTTGTCAGTGCTGATTATCATTCACCTTCTTTTGACACCATAGTCAGCAGCTATTGCAGCCAGCCACTCACAGCTCCATTAAAATGAATAGGGAAATTGTGCATGCAAGTGCATGTCCCAATACTGTCCATTGCTAGTCAATGCACTGAGTAGATATGTTGCATCCATGTAGTGCAATGGTTAGCAATGACAGAACTTTACACACAAAAAAAAGTGTGACCCTTTAATCACTAAACTATTATGCTTATGTACTGTTGTCTGCATCACTAGTGGTTGATTTGGGCTTTCTCAGGATGCAAGTCTAGGTAGCCACTGTTCTTAACCACAGCGTCCAACATGGGTCAGTTGACTGCTGCACCTAGTGGACGGTAGATTACTTTGCTGCAGATAGCTACCAGGTGGTGGCCCAAGTGAACAGGTGACACTGCAATATGGAGATAAGACAAGATGAGGTCGGACTTGGCAAGTATCAAGCTGAGTCATGCTAACAGGCCAAAGTCAGGGTAGGCAGTGATGAAGTAGTATTGGGGTCACTAGTGGCACAGAGTTCTATAAGGGAGAGGCTTTTATATCTTATGGTAAGTGTTCTGGTGTAAAATCATACCCGCATGCAAGAATCATTTTTTGTTAATTCATGGGTAAGCCAATTGTGCACACACGGCCATAGTGAATGTTTTGGTACTCAGTTTATTTCACCCTCATTAAAGGTAAGTCTCCATCCTGTCTTATCCATGTACAGTCATGTTTGTGGGCTACATGCTATATTGATTTCCAATTGCAATCTCTACTCTTGGAGAAATTAATTCTAAAGCACAAAATGCTCATCTTTTTTGGGGATGTTTTGGGGCAATTTGTGTGTATTTACAAAATGTATGGGTGGAACATTGGCTGATTATTCTGCCCTTGCAATACTATGGGCTGTGTATGTCATTTTATTTGCAGTACAATGTACGATATATGTGGAAGGATAGAACCCGGAGTACACTTTTTATCTTATAGAAATAACTGTTATATTTTACATCTATTTAAAGTTTTGTGTTGTTGACTCCTATGTAAAACAATGTGATATCTTACCCCTAAAAAGTTCTATGTATTGACCTACTGTATCTATTGTGGTTTATTGTGGTCTTTGAAGGAACACTACATTGAAACCTTACATGAAAATGTAAGAAAAAAATTCTAATTAGCACAATAATCCAATACGCACAGGATTTATCCCATGACCAATATATGTTTCAAGATGACACATCCCACTTTACCATTAACTATCAAGGTAAAAGAACTCTTGTTCCAATCAAAAAAATAAAATGTACCAAAATATTTTAAGCTTCGAGGGGCGAAGTGGCTTAATTAATGGCTTGACCTACGTGGAAGAAGGGGTCAATTATTGACCTGCGGGTGGAGGGTTAGTGTTGGGAGTAGTTTTTTTTTTTTAAAGTTAGGCATTGCTGTGTGTGTTGGGGGGGGGGGGGGTGTTGGTTAGAGTTAGGCATTAGAAGGGATCGGGGTTGAGGTTGGGCATCAACAGGTGGGGACTTCATGGTTAGGTATCAATAGGGAGTTGGTAAGGGTCAGGCATAAGCAGGGGTGGGGGGTCATAAGTGTTGGGCATCAGTAGGGGGTTGGTTAGGGCTAGGCATTGGCAGGAAGGACGGTCAGTTAAAGTTAGACATCGGTAGAAGGAGGGCTCTAGAATAGGGTTAGGTTTAGCTTGTGTGAGAGTAGGGTTAAGTTTAGCTATAGTTAATGGTAACATTAACTGATATTTTACTATCGGAACTAGCACCTGCACAATAAGTATTTTACGGATCTTCTCCTAGTGGCTATTTCCGGCACTCTTCCGGCACCCTTTCTGCATGTATACTGTTAGTGTTATGGAAAGCAAGGAAGCAGCCGGCACCATCAATCGTAAAATTCCTGCTCTTTTATTGCATAGGAGATTCCAGCAGATAAAGCAACGTTTCAAGGTTGCACACCTCTTTGTCAAGCTTGCTAGGAATCAAATTATACATTGACTAATAACAGACAGCTTTATATAATGCACATGGTCAACAGCATCCAATAAAATTTAAATCCAACTCACCCAATCATCACAGTCCTAGGCTAGTGGACCTGATGTGGAACTTAAACATAGCTGTCCTAATAGGCTGCAGCGTTATGGAACCACCCACCTGTTAAATCTCTCACTGACCGGCCAGTCGCCGCCCCCCTGGGTCCGCCGGATGTCACAGTAGGTTCCCACCCTCCTCGCACAGCGTATCTGGCGGGTCCCCCATGTGTAAACACGCAATGGGCGGAGCTGAGGCTCCGTCCTAGCGTGACTCGGCGGACTCAATGGAAACGTCTGTGGCCGGAGGGGGTATACGAGGGGATGTTCGTATACACCAGTGTATATACACCAGTGTACTATTTCAGAAATACGCCAGACAATGGCATAGATATATAGATGATGTTTTTTGCGTGTGGGCGGGGCCACACTCGACCCTGGAGGTCTTTATAACTGAGTTGATAGACAGATGCCCACATATACGACTTACTATACATTCTTCACCTGAAAAAGTGAGCTTTCTTGATACATTGGTTTATCGGAGTGGAGATAGACTGGCTACCGACCTCTATGTTAAGCCCACGGATGTGAACTCCCTTCTCCATTATGGGAGTTTCCACCCGTGGGCTACTAGGAGGTCGGTGCCTATTAGTCAGTTTCAGAGAATCCAACTCATTGTTGAGGATGAGGTCGTACGTGGAACTAGACTTGATGAGATGCAACACAGATTTGAGAATAGGGGATATCCCACTGAGATCCTTCAAGGGGCACGTGCTAGAGTAGGCACACAGAACACGGGACAGGGTAATAGGCAACGTATCCAAAATCGCATCCCTTTTGTGACCAGGTTTAACACACATAGTCTGGCCATTTCTAAAATTATTAAGCGTCATTGGCACCTGTTATCTGATAGCTTTCCTGAGATTGAACATTTTAGGAATCCCCCCCTTATATCCTACAAAAGACCACCTACATTAAGAGATCGCTTGGTACATGCGGATGTAAATATTGATAGTAATACAACACAAACACAAAGGAGAGGGACTTATCCCTGCCTTAATTGTATACATTGTAGTTCGGTTATTAAGGGCCCATCACTGTCCCACCCTCATCAGGGCACTAAAATTATGATCAGGGGATGGCATACATGTGATTCAGATTACGTAGTTTATGCCTTAAAATGCCCATGTGGCCTACTATACATAGGCCAGACCACACAAAAACTTAAAAAACGCCTATCATCCCACAAACATGCAATTAGAGAGAGATTAACTGACCAGGCGGTGGCCTATCACTTTGCACAGATGGGCCATCACGTTAGTCAGCTTAGATTAATGGTTATTGAAAGGATTGAACCTCTGAGGAGAGGGGGTGATCGTATTAAGAGATTACTTTGGAGGGAGGCATATTGGATTAAAAGGCTGGACACAATGGAGCCAAGAGGACTTAATAGGGAACTTGATTTATTGCCTTTTTTGTGATTATCATATTCTTTTTAATTTTTATTTTTATCTCTAGTGCTCCATTGTGCCCAGTCTCATCATGCCACATGTCTGTGAACTACAGGTATATGTTGGTTACCAGATTCGTTGGGTTAATGGTAACATGTGCTGCTTTGGTAGGCAGCCAAGTGACATATATTTTGATCATGCCTTGCTTGCTCTCTGTCTCTTGTGTACACTGGCATGGGCTATCCCCCATCCTCCCTTTGTCTATTTCCCCGCTATATACTCCTTGTCTTTTTCTCTGTTTCCCCCTGCGTTGCTCTCATACTGCGCTGATACTCCTTCCCCCCCTTTTCCCCTCTTCCCCCCCCCCTTCCCTTCGCTTTCAGATTGTAGTCTGTAACTTTATGATGATGATTTGGTGGAATGCCCGCTGTTGTATTGATATATTGATATACTGCGGTGGCGCCGCGCTGACAACATGTTTAACATGGTTGCCAGGCGACAGCCACGTTGTTTACATATGGGAGGACTCTGATTGGCTGGCAGCGCCGCTCCTCCTGTATCCATCTGGTGACGTCGGCGGCTCCGGCCGCAGACGTTTCCATTGAGTCCGCCGAGTCACGCTAGGACGGAGCCTCAGCTCCGCCCATTGCGTGTTTACACATGGGGGACCCGCCAGATACGCTGTGCGAGGAGGGTGGGAACCTACTGTGACATCCGGCGGACCCAGGGGGGGCGGCGACTGGCCGGTCAGTGAGAGATTTAACAGGTGGGTGGTTCCATAATGCTGCAGCCTATTAGGACAGCTATGTTTAAGTTCCCCATCAGGTCCACTAGCCTAGGACTGTGATGATTGGGTGAGTTGGATTTAAATTTTATTGGATGCTGTTGACCATGTGCATTATATAAAGCTGTCTGTTATTAGTCAATGTATAATTTGATTCCTAGCAAGCTTGACAAAGAGATGTGCAACCTTGAAACGTTGCTTTATCTGCTGGAATCTCCTATGCAATAAAAGAGCAGGAATTTTACGATTGATGGTGCCGGCTGCTTCCTTGCTTTCCTGTTGATCGCTCCAGAGGGCTGCTGGACTACTAGCCAGGCACATCCAAGCGAATAACTATAGAGGGTGCTACCACACTACTACCTATTTACTGTTAGTGTTATGTGCAGATTTTGGAGGGTTTATATGAGAATTAGATTACAAAGGGTGATAGTAGAGGATTGGTATAGTTACCAATATTCTACTATTGGGAATCGGGGATAGTGGAACACTGTTAAAATTACAGATCTATCAGTATTGCCTCATGCCTATTTTTCCAGGTGCCCATATTACACCAATGCATCTGCTCTCCACACTGCTCATATATTTATTATGCTATGTGGACTCCATGATTTTGATCACTACCAGCCTGGCACACTAGGCAGGTCACCAGCATCCAGTAGGCAAGTAGAATCTGGCATGCAGTCACTGTTCTCATGGTTCCAGCATACTTACCCTTTAGCACTGGGGGCTTGTTTGAGGAGAAAAAAATAAATTCAGGGCACTGCTTCCAAAGTTAATTCACTCCTTTTTTTTAATAACCTGACAATATCTTTCAGCAGCCAAAATAGAAATGACATGTTGTTCCCAATGCTCTTGTTCAGTGACATGAGACTACCTGTCATTAAAAACAAATGGTGTATTTTCAAAGATTTATTGTGTTTAACTTATTTATTCATTATGATTGGCAACATAAACACAAACTGCTTAATCTTTACTAGTCATGGGTGGCTAAGCAAAGACACAGGGCTGTGAATGGATCTAAAATCAATTACAATGTCAGAATGAAAACAGAAATAAAACCAACAGCTTTAATCCATTATTAAAACAAATGCACTACACCTCCAATGAATGCTCAAGAACACATCTCTGATACATGATTTAATCATCAGTAATAATTGCCATGAAGACCCCCTATCACTTCTATACATTCAAAAAAAAAGTCTTTGAAACATAACAAAAGCAATCTGAAGAAATAATTTTTGGACATGTCTTATAAAGACATCATCAGACTGGTACTGCATATTTGTTTCAACAGTATTGAGCTGACCACCCCTCTGATAAATTACAGAGTATTATTATTATTATTATTTATATACTGTATTGCTGACATCTTCCGCAGAGCTGTATAGAATATCTTGTCATGTCACTTAACTGTTCCTCAGAGGGGCTCACAATCTAATACCTACCATAGTCACATGTCTATGTATGTAACGTGTAGTGTATCGTAGTTTAGGGCCAATTTAGGGGGAAGCCAATTAACTTATCTGTATGTTTTTAGGATGTGAGAGGAAACCGGACTGCCCAGAGGAAACACATGCAGACACTAGGAGAACATTCAAACTCCATGCAGATAGTGCCCTGGCTGGGATTGAACAGGGGACCCTGCGCTGCAAGGCGAGAGTGCTAACCACTGTGCCACCCTGCTACTCAGAGTAATGAAAGAAAGCAATACGGTTGTGGGCTTATAGGTCCATGAGTAAAAATACAGTAGTAATGTAACTTTTACTTAGTTTCTTCTAATAGGTATGACAAACATAATATAAAATCCATTTGTCACATCAAGATGCAGTTATTGGCCTAACTCAAGTTTCATGGCTTTCAACAATAGCTGCTTCTTCAGAGGCAAACAGTTGCAGTTCAAATGTCTTCGCAGAGAGTAATTTAAAAACATCTATAATACTGAAAATAGATAACATGTTATCAGTAAGCTGATAAATATCCTGCTGGTATAATAGCAGATGTAGAGACAATCCTAACATGGTGTTTACCGTCATACACTGTAGAGCAGAAGTATGGGTCATGTCATCCAGAATATTCCGTTGCTTGGACTGCCCACAATACAAACTGCTGCTACACATATGGGGCGCGTAGCCAGTGGCCCGGCTCCTCAAATTACTTGTAATAGCTGCTAATTGCGGCTTTTAACATAAATGTCTATGGCAGTGCCCACATTACATCTGTGCCTCCAGCATCCAAATTTACTGCTTCAGTGACACCGATATTCACCTCCAGCTCCAGCTATTATGAGTGAATCAGGTTAGGTGTAAGGCCTGGCAGATCTCTCGCCTTCCTTAAGCCTCTATACCCCAATCTGACACCTAAAGCCAAGATGGCATGAATGGGTGGGAAGTTGCGTCTACCCAGGACTTGGCGTGCAAAGTATAGAGGTTGAGGCTGGGAAGACAGGAGTACCACCCGAACCCATTACGCAAAGACAGGCAATGCTGGGTAATATAAGGAAGTAGTGCAGGATGCACTGTGGAGGAGCAAATTAAGAACACAGCAGGAGTAGACCGACAAACGCCCTGGAAGGAAGGTTGCTCAGAATGAACACAGCTCTATGCTTCTGGTAACCAGCATAATGAACAAGACAAAGACAGACAGCAGGGCGCATTTATTATTACTAAATACTAATAGGGTAATTGGCTTCCTTTGAAATGATCACTAGATGGTGTTTGGAGCATTAGAACACTAAGAGGACTGTATGGGAGGGTGACAGGAAGGTACAAAGGTGTGAATGGGCCTGGAAGAGGAGGGAATGGGATGGTGATAAGAGGAAACATCGCAGCAAGCCTGCCTCTTCCTGTCTGAAAATCTGACTATAGCTGAAAGCCACATTTTTCAAGGAGATATTACAGTGATCAAGGGCAATGAGGAAAGGAATGAACGGCAGACAGAGGTCCAGCATGAACAAACCTCAATGCTTACTTTAGGTAGCTTTGCCTCAGGTCATGTAAACTTTGATCACACTGCAGAGCTTGGAACTGATCTGCACTGAAGCTGTTACAGTTTCTGCAAAGTGGGCCTTAAACCAAAATAAAAAATGTCTCCATTGCTATCTATTCTCACTGTGTACATGTAATTAAGGCACCTGGGAAATTTGGGTGCAGAGAAAAACCCAAAAGTGACTCGCACTGCTCCTGCAAAAAAAAAAGTCCCGGCTGTGTTAATTACCATTTCCCCTCTAGGCCGCCATGGACTCAGGGGTAAGACGTAAATAAGCTGCCAGCTATTGCTGGTGGCTGAATTATGCTATTTATATAGTAATTCGGGTGCCGTCTTTTGATTGCCACTATAGCTGTAATTCACACGGCCTATGACCGCACATGGTGCGTCCAAATTTCCTGTGCTGTTTTTGCCTGACATGATTCTCCTTATCTCGTCTCCAAGTGATTATGTAATGTGAGTGTAACGATCTGTGTAACACAGAGAGGGTCTGATTATTGGTGATCTGCAGTATCACCAAGAATACAGATATATACCCGATTATTGATGATCTGCAGTATCACCGATAATCAGATATATCGCTAACCTCTGGACACCGGAGAGATATGAGTGTTTTGGTGCAACAGTAAATACTTTAAGAGCAATACCTGTAGAACAGGTATCGGAGCAGTAGGCTATTCTGCCAAATAGAACAAGTGCCTTCCAGTAACCTGAGAATCTCCCGAAGGGAGGAGCCAGGCCAGGAGATGGAAGGACCAGAGCGTTAGTGACACCAATAGGAGAGTGTCACTAATGATCTGTGAAAAATCTCTAAAGTAGGGAGATAGCTCTCGAGGTGGGACAAGCCAGGTCGGCAACACACGGACAGATAAGTACAAAGACAGGAGACAGATTCAAAAATCCTAGGACATGCAGAGTTTGGCAACAGAATATCAGATATAGCGAAGTACCAATTCAGTAATCTGAAGAGTGGTCAGGAAAGCAGAAAGTCATAACAGATAATAAACAATGCCTAGTCTTGGTGTTAGCTCCGTGATCATCAACACCCTGGAACTAGTCTGAAGTATAACAGAATGGTAATACAAGTCCCTAATCTGGGTGTGAGGTCCTTGATTATCAACACCCTGGAACTAGTCTGAAGTATAACAGAATGGTAAAACAAGTCCCTAATCTGGGTGTGAGGTCCTTGATCATCAACACCCTGGAACTAGTCTAAAGTTTAACAGAATGGTAATACAAGTCCCTAATCTGGGTGTGAGGTCCTTGATCATCAACACCCTGGAACTAGTCTGAAGTATAACAATTGGTAACACAGAATCTAACAAAAGGTCTGAGTGCTTCCACGTAGTGATCGCAACGGCAGACAACCAGTGAATGACCAGCACCCAGTATATATAGCACAGCGCTCTCCAGCGCCTCCCCTAAGTGCTGGACCAATGGGAACTGGTTGAATCGTCAGCCGACCGGCTTGGTCAGCTGACTCCCTTCTGGCTGTCATAAAAGTTCTGCCTCTCAGCGCGCGCGCGCCCTCCTGAACCTGTGTGGACTATCAGTCCCAGCCACACCAGTCATGTGTTGTGTACCACCCGCCGCGCTGGACTCGGAACCAGCCGCACTGCTATCAGGGCATGCGGCGGTTTCTCCGCGTTCCGCCATAATGGTAGATGTAGGCCTACGCGTGCAAACCGCCGCGTTGGACGCGGAATCAGCCGCTTTGTTCTGAACACACGTGGCGGCTTTTCCGCGTTTTCTCACAGTGAGGAACAGAGCTAGGAGTATGTTCATGTGGAGGGGCAATCTGGGGTCAGAAGAGCACTGTAAGTCACTTACACAGCAGCTGTAAGGCAAGAGAATATGCCAGATCCTAGAAGAAAGACTGCATGCAACTAGGCATTTTCATGGTCCTAATCGGGCAGAGAAAGCAGTTATTGGTGCTTCATACTTGCTTAGTCTAATCGATTGGCACTAATTCTTAAAGGACAACCAAAGTGACAGGTGACATGATGAGATAGACGTGTATGTACAGTGCCAAGCACACAAATAACTAGGCTGTGTTCCTTTTTTTTTCTTGCAGCATGGTGACGTAGTGGTTAGCGCTCTCGCCTTGCAGCGCTGGGTCCCTGGTTCAAATCCCAGTCAGGTCAACATCTGCAAGGAGTTTGTATGTTCTCCCCGTGTCTGTGTGGGTTTCCTCCGGGCACTCCGGTTTCCTCGCACACCCCAAAAACATACAGATAAGTTAATTGGCTTCCCCCTAAAATTGGCCCTAGACTATGATACAATTCACTACACGATACAGACATAGGAGAATGGTAGGGACTACATTGTGAGCCCCTCTGTGAGACAGTTAGTGACAAGACAATATACTCTGTACAGCGCTGCGTAATATGTCGGCGCTATATAAATACTTAATTAAATAGGCAAGGGACGGTTTCTGCCCAGGTCGGACTGGGTCAGACTATAGCATAACCCTCAATAAGTAATTACAGCCATAAAACACTTTCCTGTCAGTAAATGGCTTCTGACAGCAGGAAAGAGATAAAAAGGGTAAATAATTCATAGATTTGAGCTCTGACATACCTTAATAAAGGTGCCATTGAGCAGAGACAATGAAACAGTAAAAACTTAAAAATATATTTAAATATAAAATAAAACTTTTGGATAACTAAAGTCATTTTAGGAGACTGAGGATAGATGCAATTGTTTTTCATATCAGTTTATTTTCCCCTTGGATGTTCTGAAGAAGTTGAAGAGAACTAGCAAAATGTACTTACTTTGTACATTATACTAATAAATCTAGTTCTCCAAATTGTAGTAGAGCCACTCAGATCCAGAGACCTGAGTGGGGACAGGCTAGGTATCCTCACAAGCTAAGACAGTGGTTGTCTACATAGGCAACCCAGGTTTCAGAGTAGTTTACCTTTTTTATTTTGCCTTAAAGTGAACCTTAAGCCCCCCCCAAAAAAAGTTTTACTCACCTGGAGCTTCCAATAGCCCCCTGCAGCTGTCCGGTGCCCTCACCATGTCCCTCCGATCCTCCTGTCCCCGCCGACGGCCACTTCCGGTTTCGCCGTCAGGACCCGACATGCTGGGAATACGAGTAATTCTTCGCGTTCCCAGCCACAATAGCTCCCTCTATGCTGCTATAGCACCATAGAGGGAGCTATTGTGGCTGGGAATGCAAAGAATCACTCGCGTTCCCAGCCTGTTGGGTCTTGACGGCAAAACCGGAAATGGCCGCCGGCAGGGACAGGAGCATCGGAGGGACACGGCGAGGGCACCGGACAGCTGCAGGGGGCTATTGGAAGCCCCAGGTGAGTAAAACTCTTTTTTTTGGGGGGCCTAAGGTTCACTTTAATAGCCTGAAGGTTGGATCCACACTATAAGTGCTTTGCTGTGCGCTTTCTGAGCATTTTTTAAAAATCACTCCCATTCACTTTCATTAAAATTGCGGTAAAAATCACTTAAAAATGGCCGAACATGCAATTTGCACGATCGCAGCGATTTTTACGTAATTTTTACAGTGATTTTAATAAATGTGAATGGGAGTGATTTTTAAAAAGCGTTCAGAAAGCGCAATCACAAGTGCTCAGAAAAGCGCTTACAGTGTGGATCCAGCCGAAGGGTTTAGGATACTACCACTCGCTCTACCTGTATCCCAGCTACATACTGGCTGACAGCATGGATCCATCCAAATGCAGCAACCAATTTCCTCCCCTCTTTTGTCCCGTAACACCAAATTTGTACACAGGGCACAGTGAATCCTTGACCCTGATTGAAGAAGGTTGGGGAAATTCAAATAATTCTGGCTTGCATGCATATTTACTGCATGCTTATACAGTTTGAAATTGGGCTGGATTTGGGTCTGATGAACTTCCTGATCAGATTGACTATCCAAGTGCCAAGCTGCATATAGTTTTAATGGAATTTGCATGTAACCCAGAATTATTTGCATTTCATTGCCCATCTCTAACTCCTATCTATAGAATTGCAAAAGTATTTCAAGAGCATAGTTTCTTTAAGAGTTTAAGTGAGGAGAACCATCTGAGAAAAGCCGACATTCTCTGCACTACAACAGACAGCATTCATTTCTGACTTCTTAGGTTGCGTTCATAGTGCGGTATTGCAATACGACATAACGGATGCAGAAAGTTGCACTGTATTGTTGAATCTATGGCATGTTGTGGTGGGATTTAATGGAGTGTGGTACCCCAACACTACATGCAGTACGTAACCACGTAATGCATGCGATTGATGCCAGTGAAGCATCATACCATGCGATGTATCTTCTCCATTTTGTAGGGTTTAGATCCTGTGTTTTCAGGGAATGCAATCCAAATACCACTGTGAAGTTAACCTTATGCCAATAAAATGATCTCCTAGTGGCATGTTCTTAAATAAGTAGCCCTTCCTATTTTGTTTTCTTTTAGAAAACATCTAAGCACCTTGTCCCTTGTCCAATCTGTATCCTCTCAGTACAGTCCCTGTGGAAGGCACTATATATTTACATGGTTTACATGGTGTGTTCAATAAAAACATGGAAACATTTAATTATTTCTGTGCTATTGTTGTGACTCTGATGAAGATCAGATCACAGTTGTGCAGAAATCCATATCATTCCAAAGGGTTCACTTACTTTTTCTTGCTACTGTGCTAATGTGGTTGCTTGCTATGTATACAGTATATATAGTATCATCATTGACATTTTTATTGAGAGTGAAGATTCATGGAAATTGATCATAGGTGCATTTATGAAGCGCAATTCTACACCTAGTGTAGATAAGAGATATCAGGAACTAATGTTCTTTTCCCAGGCTGTATTTGGTTGAAACCGTTAAATCTGACGTGACCAGTATTAATTGCTTCCGGATCTTTGCTATGTATAGCTATGTCCTTTTATACTTCGCTTATTAGAGATATGCATTGTTAACTTAACGCCTATGTTTGCAATCGCTGTGCTGCTCCCGTTTGTCTTCATCACAATCCCACCATTACATGATCAGTGAATGGAAGACAACTGTTCCCAAACCTGATTACAGGGCCTGTTATGAATAAAAGTCAGCGTCAACGAGACATCTGCTTTTATTCACAAAGTGAAAGTAGTAAGCAGTTACACTCACTAGTTCTCATCTACTGTTTATAGTGCTCAGAAAATTAGTGTAGCGCCAAAAAGTAAAATACACCCAAATACAATATTATACACTATAACAATAAAACAATAATTACATTTTTATTAATTTTTAACCCATTCCACCCCTACCCCATAGTTGCCAAAATAACACTTATAAAATTATATTCTTTAAAAAAAAAAAATAGCTATCGAAGGGACTTTTTTTTTTTTTTTAAATATATGCCAGGGTATTTTGTTATTTTTGTAAATAATGGCTTGTAATTATCTAAAACTGAAAAAATACACCTTTACTCCAAATAGAATATTATCTCCATACATTGTACTAGGGACACACTTTAAATGTTGTAATAACCAAGGAAGATCTACAATAGCACATTTTATTTTTAAACTATAATGGCAGAAAGCTGAGAAAAGACTTTTAAATTTGTTCTTCTTCTTTCCTGTAAAATGCATATACAATAAAATAATTCTTAACAAAAAGTACTGTACAATGAAAGCCTAGTTTGTCTCGCAAAAAAACTATATAGATAATTTCAGTGTGATAAATAGGGATAGAGTTATTGGCGAATGAATGGGAGGAGCATGATGTGAAAATTGCTCTGGTTTTGAAGGAGAAAAAACAAACAAACCTGTGGTTTCGAAGTGGTTAATAAACACAACTTAAACACACTAACCAAAAATGCTTATAATAGCACTTATGTCAACACTTGTCCTAAGTCAGAGTGTATCCAATAATTGTTTCCAGTTTGCTGGAAGGAAAGGAGCAGTATTAATTGTTTCAGTGTAACAGTAAACAGTTAAAATGGGAATTTCTTATATAACCTTCAGATTTTTTGATTTGTGCAGACGAGCCCTCATTAGGTTTATGGTTAAAAATTATAAGGAAGATCCTGCCAGTCTACAGCTTGTTATCAAGAATCGATCTTTGCAGAGAAAGGAGAAAGTGATCTATTTCAAGGTCACAAAACATCAAGCTTAATTAGCACAGCAAATTGGCAGTTTGCTGTACTGCTAAACCCTTACAATGAAATCTAAAAGTTCTTCATGGTATATAATTACACAAAAATTAAATTACTGTAAAGGCAAAAACAATTCCGTTTCTAAAGAATGGAATTCACATGGACACCAAATACTGACTTCTGTAAATTGTAAAGGTAGCCATATATCTAGCTATTCCGAATCAATAAAACGACTGACTTTTTTTAAGGATTGATCGAACGTCGATCAACTAGCGGCCTACACACTACAGGCGATATCCTATGCGATTCACCTTCACTAATTGATCTGACCGATGTTGTGTCTCCATGCCCTGAATGCAAAAATCGATTCAGAGTTCATTGAATGACATGTGAACAGTCACTTTTAATTTATTGGGCATACTAGAACATTCTCGATTCTGCAAAATGGTCAAATCAAATGGTCGACAGCACAGCCAAATTGCTAGATGTGTGGCTACCTTTAGAACCAACTTAAGCATCTCCGTAAAGAGTGAGTGTGCTTGTATGTCTTTTCCCCTTCTGATTATTTCTCATTGTTCTCTGTCTTCCTTGGAAATGTACGGTGTGTAGACAATTTCTAAGATTATATAAGAAAATGTTACTGCTGTCAGGCTTGCCTTAGGTGGAACATACTGGGAGAAATGTGTCATTAATGTAAATGATCATCACACAAACTTAACTTTGTGTGTAACTCAGATTTTACTCTCTGGACTTTTTAGTAACGTTGGAAAAATGTATCCAGTTAATTAATCTCTGCTAAGATAAATCCAGATGATCTGGTACTGCCTCATGGCTAGTAACATATAGATTGTCTGTCAAGAGTCTTCTGATTATGCCATTTATGCACTCTGATTGTAGTGTGAAGTCTTTCAGAATGTTAAATAATGCATCTCCTGTTTTAAGATAATACTGACCCTCTCGCAGTTGTAAGCCCTGTCCACTCTAATGTTCTCTGTCTTTCAAAGTAACAGTGCTCTTTGAATTAGTTGTGGATTTTCATAACTCAAATCAACCTAAATTTGCCCAAGTTTGTTTGTGCAACAAGAACATAAGTCTGACTTTTCCTATGCATCCGGGTATCATGCAGGCCTTCTATTAGTTAATGCATTGGGATTCATTCTTTGTGAATTTTAAAATCCTGGCCTAACAAAGGCATTTAATCAAGGTGCCAGTTGTTTTACTTCGCGCAGAGGCTTACTCTACACCAGGGGTCCCCAAACGTTTTGGGTCGAGGGCCGGGTCAACATACTTCAGACTGCTGGGGGGCCGGAGTATACATAAAATTTGTCTTTGCGGGCTAGACAGTGACGCATACCCAGGTGACAACCTGAATTCCAGTTGGACAGCAGTGTCACCTGATGTGGAATGTGATTGGAAACCAGCAAAATTACTGCTTTCTGGCTTCCATTTGGATGGGTGGTGCCAGCACTGCTATTCTATATGTGGACCGCCAATATTTAAAGATGTAGCTGACCGCATCTATAAGTAATACATTTTGTGTGTGGAGGCCGGTAAAAAAAGCCTCAGGGGGCCACATTCCGCCCGCAGGCCTTAGTTTGAGGACCACTGCTCTAGACACAGGTCCAACAGGTGCAAAACAAATGGCTACATAACATTACATGTTCCTTAACCACTTCAGGACTCAGCCTTTACTCCCCCTTAAGGACCAGCGCTGATTTCTAAGATCTGTGCTGGGTGGGCTCTACAGCCCCCAGCACCGATCAAATAACAGGCAGAGTGACCAGATCGCCCCCCCTTTTTCCCCACTAGGGGGATGATGTGCTGGGGGGTTTGATTGCTCCTGCATGCGTGTGGGTGGCGGGGGGGGAGGGGGCACCTCAAAGCCCCCTCCATGGCAGGATTCCCCTTCACCCTCTTCTCCCTCCCTGCCTCGGAGATCGGAGGCTGCACAGGAACGGAGCTGTCCTGTGCAGCCTCTAACAGGCTCCTGCCTGTCATGTGACAGCGATCCCTGGCCGCTGATTGGCCGGCTATCGCTGATCTAGTACAACGCTGCTACTGTTAGCAGCGTTGTAAAAATGTAAACAAAGCGGGGGGGCGTGTCCGCTGCACGACCATGCTGGACGCCTGATTCAGAGCTCCGTGCAGAATCTCCCATAAAGCGGCTTAAAAAGCAATAAAGCAGTGCTCTGTTTCCCATCACTGTCAGCAGGCATGTCGGAGGAGGGTATGGAGATCGAGGCAACAAAGAAGGGGACAAAAAGACAGCTCCGTCCTCAGAAACTGCCAGAGATGTTTGCCGGGATGCAAGCACGCAGCAGGGAAAAAGATGGCGCTGGACGGGGGAGGAAGACGAATGAGCTGACAGATACATTTAACCTCCCAGGTCAGCAGGCTCTCTCCCACAAGCCTACATCTGAAGAGGCATCCTTGGACAGCAGCTCTCCGGCATCAAGAAGCCCAGCTAAATCTAGGCAGAGACTCGGAGACACAGAAGATCAGGTAGGCCAAGAGGCCATTTTAACTCCTACAATGCTGGAGGAACAAATTTCCTTAGAGCAATTCCCTGCTACCGATCAAAGTATCACCCAATCCTATATGAAAGAACTTATGATGTCCCTAAAGACATCTTTTACCAATGATATCCTACAGATCACTAATCATTTACAACAATCTGTGAGCCTCCTAGGGGACAGAGTTGCCTCTGTAGAATCTAATGTGGCTGCTCTAACAACAGAATTTAATAAAACTGTGGACTGTGTGGAAGAAAATCATACTGACATTAACTGGCTCAAACAAAAGGCTGCAGATTTAGAAGACAGGAATCGCAGATCCAATTTAAAACTAAGGGGAGTTGCAGAAACTGTCACAACATCACAGTTAAAAGATTTCATAAAAAAGCTGGTGCATACAACCCTCCCCCACCTCTCTGAGATTGAGCTTAGCATAGAACGAGCCCACAGGCTCCCAAAGCCCTCTCATCTCTCTAATTCTATCCCAAGGGATGTTATTTGTAACTTTCAATTCTTCCATGTGAAAGAAGAATTAATGCATTATACAAAACAACATGGCTCTCTCCCTGATCTGTACAAAGAGGTGACACTATACTCAGATCTGTCGCAAGCCACCCTGGCCAAACGGAAATCTTTATGGCCTATAACTAAAACCCTGCGCGACCACAAGATCCCCTATAAATGGGGCTTTCCTACAAAATTGATTATTTCTAAAGAGGGAAAGACCTTCCTGATCTCAGCCACAGAGGATGGATTCAAGCTACTGACAACCTGGGGCCTACAAATCTCGCCATTACCAGCCAACCGCCCTCGTCCTCCGCAAGCCTCTAAAGTTAACCAGGACTGGCACTTAGCTTCTTAATAGGAGCAAGGGAGATCCTTGCACGAACTCTCTCACCATACATATGGTAGCTTATCTATGGTCCATGTTCTGGAGTCATGGTTTACCCCCCATGAAAGGTGAAAAGAATAACTACAACAGATCTCAGTTGTATTATTTGTTAGTTGTTGTGTCTTTGATAGTTACCTTTTTCACCCAAGCTTACAAATCAACCCCATTGAGGTTAAAAATACATCCATGTATCAGTATTTGGCACTTCGTCCTTCCCTTCCCCTTTTTTGAAGACAGGATCTTGAGACTTTTTCTATTAATGCAACTTCTAGATGTTCTTTTTCTAATCATTCCCTGGGATTACAATGCTTAAATTTACCTCTATTAATGTGAAGGGACTGAACATTCCAGTGAAAAGGCATGCTATGTGGAAAGAAGCACTTCGTCTGCAGACGGACATTTTATTTGCTCAAGAAACGCACTTTAAAGAAGGTTATGCACCCAAATGTGATCATCCGTGTTATCCCCATATCCTATTCAATAACTTTGAAAAAAAAAAGAGAGGCGTGTTAATTGC
Organism: Hyperolius riggenbachi; assembly: GCF_040937935.1. Lineage (NCBI taxonomy): Eukaryota > Metazoa > Chordata > Amphibia > Anura > Hyperoliidae > Hyperolius > Hyperolius riggenbachi. The sequence goes on along the minus strand of NC_090648.1, from coordinate 373,938,481 downwards.
CTTACACAAGGATTTAGATGTTACAATTCATGCAGTAGAAAAAGATCCTCATGGTCATTACATTATAGTTCAGTGCACGATCAATAAATCAACCTATACCCTCCTCAATGTATATGCTCCAAACAGTGGCCAACTTAAGTTCCTGAAAAAACTCTTATCTAAAGTGAAAAACTTATCTCCCTCTAACTTAATAATTGGAGGTGATTTTAACATCATATATGATAGCCGTCTTGATTCTTCCAACCCCAGAGCAAAATCCTCCAAACAATTATCAAATCTATTAACTAAATTCGATTTGTACGATCCTTGGAGAGCGACTCATGGCGATGAAAAAGATTTTACATATTTTTCTTCTGTTCATGGTACCTACTCCCGAATAGATTTTTTTCTAGTAGACAGACACACACTACAAAAAACAAAGGATTCGCAAATACATTCAATCACATGGTCAGACCATGCACCCACTAGCCTTCTAATCCAGGACCATCCCCAATTTCGCAGTAGACCTATGTGGCGGCTAAATAATTCCCTATTACTCCCTGAAAAAAATAAACAATCCCTTAAAGAACAAATATTAGAATTTTTTGAACTTAACCCTGCTAAAGACACTACAGAAACTACGGTGTGGTTAACACATAAAGCAGTAATAAGAGGTCACCTCATAAAACTAGGAGCCCAAACCAAGAAAGCAAAATCAGCTGAAATTGACTCTATACTCTCTAAAATCCAGCTAGCAGAATCTACCCATAAATTATCACCATCCCTATCTAATCAGAGAACTCTATTTGATTTACGTCAAAAACTCAGAATCGCATTAACTTCGGAGCATGAATTTCGCATTTCCAAACTTAAATTATCGCATTACTATCAGAATAATAGAGCGAATCCTCTTTTAGCGAAAATTATACAAACTAGACAAGCTAAATCTAAAATATTAAAATTAACTCATCCCTTCAAAAAGACATTATTAACTAACCCTCAAAATATCGCTGATGCATTTAGCGATTTCTATAGTGCCCTATATAATTTGAGGGAGGACCCAAATACTTTTCAACCCACCCCGGCACTAATCTCCTCATTCTTAGCTAAACTTAAACTCCCATGTATCTCAGATGAACAGTTTAACCAGTTGAACACACCCATAGCTGTCTCGGAGGTTTTACATACCATCCAGAAATCTAAAACAAATAAAGCTCCTGGACCGGATGGCTTTAGTAATGAGTATTACAAGATATTTGCCCCAATTCTAGCCCCGAAATTGGTTAACATTTTTAACTCATTTATGACTACTGGAAACATTCCTCAAGAACTTACAAAAGCTGTAATTACAGTACTGCCCAAGCCTGGCAAAGACACCATGAGTCCCTCCAACTTTCGTCCAATATCGTTACTTAATTGTGACATTAAACTATATTCGAAAATTCTGGCAAACAGGTTATTTGATATCTTACCTAACCTGATCGCTTTAGACCAGGTAGGCTTTACTAAGGGTAGGCAGGCGGCAGATGGAACACGCAGAGTTCTTAACCTACTTCACATAATAGAGACCACTCGAAGGCCTTCTCTGCTCCTTGCCTTGGATGCAGAGAAGGCCTTCGATAGGGTACACTGGGGGTTCTTAGAGGCAGTATTACATAAATTTGGAATAAATGGCCACTTCTCTCAAGCAGTCTTAGCCTTGTACCAATTTCCATCCGCATGTGTTAATGTCTCAGGTTTTATTTCAAAAACGTTCAATATATCTAATGGAACGAGACAAGGGTGTCCCCTTTCACCACTCATTTTCGTTCTGATTATGGAAACGTTGGCAGAGTATATACGCAGCAATCCTCTTATTGAAGGGATTACCTACAAAAAACATACTTCAAAAATTAATCTTTTTGCGGACGATGTATTGCTTACAATCTCGAACCCAGCTAGATCTTTGTCGGCTGTTCACTCAGCGCTTTCTGATTTTTCAAAAGTTTCCCTGTACAAAATAAACGAACACAAATCCACACTAATGGGAATCTATATCACTGAATCATTGAAAACACAGATTTCTAAAGAATATCCATTTCCATGGGCTAAAACGGGTATTGACTATTTGGGGATAACTGTTCCGCCTTCAATCAGCAAAATATACTCTGCCAACTTTCCTAAACTATTACAATCAGTAAAATCGGATCTTGCAAAAATTAGTCCTTATGACTTTTCAATTTCTGGTAAAATTGCTGCATATAAGATGTCTGTTTTCCCTAAAATTTTATATTATTTTAGAACCATCCCAATAACACTACCTCAAAGATTTTTTACTGACCTTAACTCAATAATATCACAATATATATGGAAAAAGAAAAAACATAGAATTTCCCTCAAGACACTTTTCACCCCAAGCAAATTAGGAGGATTTGGGTTACCAAACCCGCAAAATTATCATAGAGCTTCTCTGTTAGATATGTCACAATATTGGATGGATAACTCTCCTTGTAAACTATGGGCCCAACTAGAAAGAGATCTTATTGGGTATCCACCTAGTAATATTTTGTATCTCAATTTTTTGAAGCTACCTATACACTCTCCTAATCATTCCATAGCTTCCGCCACTCACATGGCCTGGAACCATATCACCAAATCTAACCTCACAAACACAGATCTAACCGCATTGCATATTCCCATTGACGCCTTAAGACAAGCTATACCGCACTGGCATAGTGCTAACTGGTGTTCTTCCAATATTGTATGGTTAAATGAGGTATTTGAAGGAAATCGATTACATACTTTTGAATTTTTGAAATGGAAGTACAAACTCCTTGATACAGATAGTTATGGGTACCAACAACTAGCTCATCTAATTAAGAAAAACCCTATATGTATGCCACAAATACCCTCCTCTATATGGAACTTCCTATTCAAACCAAAACAAAGAAAAGGGGGCATCTCCTTTTGGTATAACCTTCTGTCAGAAATAGAAGGCCCTCTGTTAAGTAAATATATAAGGGTATGGGAATATGATTTAAATACCTCTTTCTCTGAAACAGAGATAGAAAAAGCTCTTCGAGACATCAAAAAATACTCCAAATGTGCCAACCATGTAGAACTAATCAAGAAAATATTATCTAAATGGTACTTTACCCCTCTCAAACTCTCCAGATTCTCTCCCAACACTTCAAAAGAATGTTGGAGAAAATGCTCACAAACTGGCACCCTACTTCATCTTTTATGGGAATGTGACACAATAAAACCCTTTTGGGTGGAGGTTAAACAGCTAATAATAAAAATAATAGGACATAGATTTGAGCTTTCTCCCAAATTAGCTCTCTTCTCCATTGGCCTAGATCAATTCCCAACTCAATATAGATTAATAATAACACACATAGGCTGTATTGCCCGATCATTAATTATTTCTAACTGGCAACAGGAGGAGAGACCGTATATCTCACAACTAATTCATATATTACAAACTAATCTACAAATGGAGAGACTCCTCAGGAGTCGTAATAATCAGAATATCCATTTATACGAATGGCAATATGACTGGAATGCTTTGACCCCAAAGTTCACATAAATTATAACAGATGCTAAAACAGAATTAGCCATTAAGATATCAAAATTTTCCACACCAAAGATCAGATCCTGTGTAAGCTTTCTCACTCTCATTCTCCCCCTCCCTGTACTCCCCTCTGATAGTTGTGCCACTTCTTAGGACCAGAGCTCTAGGGTTAAAAAAAATAAGTGTTCCTAGACTCCCTCTGGTCAACTTCTCATGAGGTTACTCACTCATTTGAATTGACTTGCTCAATTTGTGTTCTAAACTTTATGTTCTATGTTTAAGTTGTATGGCTCAGTTATGAGTCAGTTATCTGCAAAAATTCAAAAGATACATATAAGTATCTAATTGTTTTATATGGTTTACGTATGGTTGCAGTAACAATTTGTAGTCGCAGAGTCAATTAGATGTATGTCCAGTAGAATGGCCACACACAAGATGTACTGCAAGATTTAACGAAATACGTCCTTTATCAACATTTGTCTCCATTAAGTGTTAACATTTCAAACGTTATTGCAACATAAGTTGATTATTGTATTTGCATTTTAAAACTTCAATAAAAATTTATTGAGAAAAAAAAAAAAAAAAAAAAAATGTAAACAAAGCGAATTATTTCCGCTTGTGTTTACATTTAGCCTGCGAGCCGCGATCGGCAGCCCGCAGGCTATTCACGGAGCCCCCCGCTGTGAATTGACAGGAAGCAGCCGCTCGCGTGAGCGGCTGTTTCCTGATTAATTAGCCTGCAGCCGGCGACGCAGATGTGCGTCGCTGGTCCTGCAGCTACCACTTTGCCGACGCACGTTATGAGTGGGTGGTCGGCAAGTGGTTAAACCATAGCAGGGCTCTGGTTGCGCAGATAGGAGGTATTTGTGTATTCTTCCACGAAAGGGAAGTGATACTTGCTATTATGATGGTAAGGATTCCCAGCAAAAGGTTTCCAGCAAATGTTTTAGGTGTACTCGACTTGGGCATAGATGCTTGGACAGCCAGATCTCAAGCTAGTGATGTCAGACTAGGTGAGATATGTAATAGATAAACAAGCAGAGCACAATAATAAGAATAATAAGAATGGCTAAGATCAGTAAATAAATAAATGGTAGAGTGTGGTAAATTAGATAAGTGACATGACATCATGGCAAAAAGAGGTCAGACCAGGTCAAGGCAAGCTTGAAGAGAAAAAGTTGCAGCTCCCATCCACTCCTATAATAACAGGAGCTGAACAAAGATAGCTGGGAGACTCACTCACCTGCTAATAACAAAATTAATATAAAACTGTACTGCGCTAAGTCAATATAATTTATTTGTGATTTATTTGTTAGCACCCTCTATGCTGCTATATGATATATGCTATAGCAGCATAGATGGCGCTATTGTGGCCAGGAACGCGAAGAATCACTCGCGTCCCCAGCCTGTCAGCTCCTGTCACCGAAACAGGAAGTGGCTGCCGGTGGGGCCAGGAGGATCGGAGGGAGACGGCGAGGGCACCGGACAGCTGCAGGGGGCTATTGGAAGCCCCAGGTGAGTAAAACTCATTTTTTTTTTTGACTTAAGTGTCCCTTTAAATACTGAAACGTATAATAACGTTAAAAAAAAAAATTACTAAGTAACCCTCCCTGTACCTACCCCTAACCCCTAGACCCCCCTGTTGATGCCTAAACCTAAGACCCCCCCTGTTGGTGCCTAAGTAACCCTCCCTGTACCTACCCCTAACCCCTAGACCCCCCTGTTAGTGCCTAAACCTAAGACCCCCCTGTTGGTGCCTAAACCTAAGACCCCCCTGTTGGTGCCTAAACCTAAGACCCCCCTGTTGGTGCCTAAACCTAAGACCCCCCTGTTGGTGCCTAAACCTAAGACCCCCCTGTTGGTGCCTAAACCTAAGACCCCCCTTTTGGTGCCTAAACCTAAGACCCCCTGTTGGTGCCTAAACCTAAGACCCCCCCTGTTGGTGCCTAAACCTAAGACCCCCCTGTTGGTGCCTAAACCTAAGACCCCCCTGTTGGTTTTTTCGTTTAAAAATAATGTTAAAAAAAAAATGTACTGTTTTTCGTTTAAAAATAATGTTTGAAAAAAATATTGTACTGTTTTTCGTTTAAAAATATTTAAAAATGTATAAATCATTAAATAATGTGTAATCATGAGAAGCAGTAATAAAACATTAAGTCTCCGGGCGCCGCTTTTAAAACGTTATTTTTCACCGGCGCCCTTTTTTCCTATCGGGCGCCCATTAAACGATATTTATTATAGGAGTGAATGGCGGCGCCCGATTTGTCCACTAGCCTCAGGCGCCCGAATTTACTGTTTCCTCCTTTGTTGTCCACAACAATGTACTAATAAGAAATAAAACTGGGAAATAAATGTAAGATTTTGTTTACAATTTCACTCTAAAAATATGTACTATATAAGATGCAAATAAGTTATTAACAAAATGTAAAATAATCTGTATTTCTGATGTGTTATAATCATGTGTCATAATGTAAATAAAGAATTTAAGAAAAAGACAATACATATATTAGATTCCCTTCTGAAATTCAGAGATTTTTTATAAACGCATACAAAATATATATGCCCCGAAAAAACCCTTTTGCTATGTCTGAATTTATTTATTGTACTGCAAGTAAATTGCAATGGGATTCTGAAAATTACATATTTGCTGAGGCATATTAAAATGACCAGTGCTTTTATCTATTCTATAAATAGTAATGTGGTTACTGCATTTAAAAGTAAATGAATAAAAGATGATAGCTACACTCTTTTATGTGGTTGGAAAACTGTGCTTAGTTGTATGCACATTTATTCTCTTTACCTACGTTTTGATGTTTGCATATACATTGCTTTATAGTCATTTATGTTAAGCAAAGATTTTAGAAAGAATTAATATTCCACAGCAGGCCTGCTATGAGGATAATTTGTATGGTCCACAGCCAGGAGCAATATAACTGAGTCAAGGAAATAGATTTTTTTTTTAATTTCTCTTTCATTGTGAAATTGATACTATAATTAAAGAACAGAAGTCTATTAATTTTTAATAACGGATTTTAAATAATGTATGCTGGTACAAGTAATTTTTATTGCCAGTTTAATGCACTTTACACTGAATACCATCTAGTCTTAATGTCTGTAACAATTCATACATGTTTTTATTAATATGAAGTGGAATTGGCATTCTTGCCTACTTACCTTCCCCATTACCCCTCTGATGCCAACTTTCTCCAAAGATGAATGCCCACCAATGTGAAATGCCTTCCACAGTGCTCTAGACAAGCTGTATGCTGGCCAAACAAGTGTTACTCTAATGGAACCGAAAGCAGGAGGCATCAGGAGGTATGAAATGGTTAAAAACTGTTTAAAAGGAGGATAAGTGATGGGCAAAAAAACAGACCACTTCATGTCAGAAATTGAACTATTTTAGCAAAAATGTGTTTTGTTGACTTGTTGTGTACTTTCTCAGGTTAGTAAGAAGTATCAAGTCAATGTAGAGGCACAAGTGAAGGGCTTTCCATGCCTCCTGTGGTTAAAGAGTACCTGAACTCAGAACGTTCTTTCTGCTGTAAAAGATACACAACAGAATAATAACCGCTCGTCTCCACTAGTGCGGCATGTGTCTCGCAGACGCACGCCGCACTGAGCCGGTGGGCGGGAACGCAGGTGAATCCCATGAGCCGTGCCATGCACGGCTATGGGATTCGCAGCCTCCGCGGCGAATTCTGCGGGGGGTTCCGGGCGAATCACTCCCGCAAGTGATTCCGCCGCAGCGCCGTCATCCCCTATGGCAGAGTTTCCCCATGCGAATCAAGTGCGGGGAAACTCTGCAGAATCGCCGGCGAAACCGCCCTAGTGGAAACGGGCCCTTAAACAAAAAATATTTCTTTGTTACAACTGATACAAATCCTAAAATAAATCTGTACTGTTTCTACTTCCTGATTAATGGAAGAAGACATATTGTTAACATCCTGTGCTTTCAAATGAGCTTATCTGCCATCTCTGCCATGGCAGTCATGTGACACAGGGGACAGATCAAATTACAGCTTGGGATTAGACACAAATGATGGGGAATTAAGCAAGCTAAACTCTCTAAATACCTACAGTGTGCATTCCTTTGTTCTCCTTCTGTCATGTGCAAGAGTTCAGGTCCACTTTAAGCGTCTCCATCCAATCCCTTACCTTACTGTAATGTATTCAGGTGTGATGGTCCAAGGTACCGTTCATGCGTGGAGACAGGCTGGTAATCGCCATCCACTTGGAGTGTGGTGGCATTTTTGTAAATCCATAGTTGCAGCGTTGCTTGCGAATTTTCGCCAAAGTAATTTTCGCATCGAAAATCCCATTTTCGATTTTGCCGAATTTTCGCAAAAATAAGTACTATTTTCGTTTCAAAAGGCGAAATTTCGCCTGAATATTTTCGCACAAATTTTCGCCTAAAGTCCGTTTTATCACGTTAAAGATCTAAGCCCTTCTTACAAGCTAGAATCACCAAATTTGCAGGATATATTAAGGAGATATGTGGGTACAAGGGGAAAAAACATTTTTGCAAAAAGACCTTATAGTTTTTGAGAAAATCGATTTTAAAGTTTCAAAGGAAAATAGTTTACATTTAAATGTAGTAAATGACAGTTACTGTAGCAAACCTAGCGGTAGAGTAAATTTAGTAATATCAAAAGAAAGGGCCAAGTGCAAAGGGCCAAGTGCAAGTGCCATGGGCCAAGTGCAAACTGCCAAGTGCCAGCGCAAAGGGCCGAGTGCCAGCGCAAAGGGCCAAGTGCCAGCGCAAAGGGCCAAGTGCCAGCGCAAAGTGCAAGCGCAAAGTGCCAGCGTAAGCGCAAAGGGCCAAGTGCAAGCGCAAAGGGCCAAGTGCAAAGGGCCAAGTGCAAAGTGCCATGCAAAGTGCCAAGTGAAAATGCCAAGTGCAAAGGGCCAAGTGCAAAGGACCAAGTGCAAGTGCAAAGGGCCAAGTGCAAGCACAAAGGGTCAAGTGCAAAGGACCAAGTGCCAAGCGCAAAGGGCCAAGTGCAAAGGGCTAAGTGAAAAGGGCCAAGCAAAGTGCAAAGGACCATTTTGCAAAAAGACCTTATATTTTTTGAGAAAATCGATTTTAAAGTTTCAAAGGAAAAACGTTTACATTTAAATGCAGTAAATTACAGTTACTGTAGCAAACCTAGCGGTAGTGTAAATTTAGTAATATCAAAAGAAAGGGCCAAGTGCAAGTGCCATGGGCCAAGTGCAAACTGCCAAGTGCAAAGGGCCAAGTGCCAGCTGCCAGCGCAAAGGGCCAAGTGCCAGCTGCCAGCGCAAAGGGCCAAGTGCCAGCGCATAGGGCCAAGTGCAAGCGCAAAGGGCCAAGTGCCAGCGCAAAGTGCCAAGTGCCAGCGGAAAGGGCCAAGTGCCAGCGCCAAGCGCCAAGTGCAAGCGCAAAGGGCCAAGTGCAAGCGCAAAGGGCCAAGGGCCAAGTGCAAAGGGCCATGCAAAGTGCAAAATGCCCAGTGCAAAATTCCCAAGTGCAAGCGCAAAGGGCCAAGTGCAAGCGCAAAGGGCCAAGTGCCAAGCGCAAAGGGCCAAGTGCCAAGCGCAAGCGCAAAGGGCCAAGTGCAAGCGCCAAGTGCAAAGGGCTAAGTGCAAAGTGCCATGCAAAGTGCAAAGGGCCATGCAAAGTGCCAAGTGCAAAGTGCACTTGGCACTTTGCATTTAACACTTTGCACTTGGCACTTTGCATTTGACACTTGGCCCTTTCATTTGATATTAGTAAATTTACACTACCGCTAGGTTTGCTACAGTAACTGTCATTTACTGCATTTAAATGTATACTTTTTTCCTTTGAAACTTTAAAATCGATTTTCTCAAAAACTATAAGGTCTTTTTGCAAATATTTTTCCTCTTGTACCCACATATCTCCTTAATATACCCTGCAAATTTGGTGATTCTAGTTTGTAAGGGGGCTTAGATTTTAAACGCGAAAAAACGGACTTTAGGCAAAAAGTAATGCGAAAATATTTGGCGAATTTCGCCTTTCGAAAAGAAAATAGTACTTATTTTCGCGAAAATTCAGCGAAAAGAATATTTGCATTTTCGCTCATCACTGCATTGTTGTGAGTAAACTGGCCTACATTCATTATCTTACATCATACGTCACTGAGAAGATGCTGCTGGTGGGGATGAAGTTGGGAATGCATGAAACCACGGTCTAATGGAGGAGGGTGGTGAGTTGCTACACTGCCAAAAACATTGCAGGGGCTTCAAGAGGGATGTCCCTCTCCACATTCTGGCACTTCCTCCACGCCCACATACACATTACCACTACAATGACGTAGGCTTCCTCAGTGCGATACGCTGTGGATACTTGGAAGAGGCATTCCTAATCCCCTATTTTATATTTTCTTGCGCTGACAGTCTGTTTGTTAACTTTTGTCTTTCCTTCCATCTCAGTTCAATACCACCGCTTTCTATTGCAAGGAGATGCACAATATTTAGTTCCACAGTTCTTTCAGTGCTAAAAGCAGGTGATACAACATATTCTGGCAGACATTCTAGGCATCAGACTTATTATAGCAATCATCTTCAGTGCATAATGATATTGGGCCATATAATCTAGATGTTACACCTATTTATCTATCACACAATTTAAATCCACACACACAATTGTTACACCATTTTTTTCTAACTGATGCAATTACCTCTCCAACTTAGAGGGGTTTCTTGGGGATAGCTAGGAGGGGAAGGTAAAGAGAAGGTAATATTTTCAGGTGATATTTTCAAGGATTCTCCCTATTATTGCTCCTCTGTTTTACTTTTATTCCTTAGGGAAATGTACCAGTCCCAGGTCCATGTTTTGTCCTTCTGGACTTAAAGTTAGAGGAACTGTAACGACAAAACGGCCCCTGGGGGGTACTCACCTCGGGTGGGGGAAGCCTCAGGATCCTAATGAGGCTTCCCACGCCGTCCTGCGTCCCTCGGGGGTCTCGCTGTAGCCCTCCGTACAGCCGTGACGCAATATTTACCTTCCTGGCTCCTGCGCAGGCGCTCTGATGCCTCTCGGCGCCGAAGTAGGCGGAAATACCCGATCGCCGTCGGGTCTGCTCTACTGCGCAGGCGCAAGTTTCCGGCGCCTGCGCAGTAGAGCGGACCCGACGGAGATCGGGTATTTCCGTCTATTTCCGTGCCGAAAGTCGCCACAGCGCCCCCGCTGGAGCCAGCAAAGGCAAATATTGAACTGACAGTCGGCACAGTCGCCGGCTGTTCGGAGGGCTGCGGCGAGACCCCCGTGGGACAGAGGACGGCGTGGGAAGCCTCATTAGGATCCGGAGGCTTCCCCCACCCGAGGTGAGTACCCCCCAGGGGACGTTTTTGTTGTTACAGAGTCTCTTTAAAGTTCCCGAATTATAAATCCATCTACTCTCAATTTGATACAGGAGTTTCTCCCCCTCCTGTTTCTCTATGGCCTTAGTACTCCCTTATATTGCAGACAATTGGGATTGCTATAATGCAAGATTGCAAAATGGGCACCCAGGGGGACTCTTCTCATCAGCATCATTTATATTCCCTATATGTTCCCTAATGCATTTTTTAAGGCTCCGTTTGGTCTTCCCCACATATTTTAACCTACAGGGGCAAATGATCATGTAGATTACTCCTAGTACTGAATTACAATTAATAAACTCCTAATCTCATATTCTTTATTTTCTTTAGCATTTTTGAACATTTTAGTTTTCTTCACTAATTTACAATAAACACATGACCCACATGGGTACATCCCCAAGGGAGGGCTACCCAGTGGTGTAACTAAGGTTGGGGCCCCAGTGCGAGTTTTACATGGGGCCCCAAGCACTGTATTGATATGGAGCCCCAAAACCTAGCAAGGACAGCTGCAGTTCTAATCAGAGTAAGTAAACAATTTAAGGAGTACTACTATTCAATGCACATATAGAGGTGTTCATTACCAGCATAGCATCAATGCAAAGCTAATAAGATGGATGAAGGGCCCCTAGTTGACCCCTCTGGCCCAGGGGCCATGGTGCGGTCGCAATCTCTGCATCCCTTATTGCTACGTCACTGGGGTTACGTAAAAAAAAAATCTCAGTCGTTCCTGTGGCTTAAATGACCACTATTGCGAAAATTGTAAAATGTACTACTTATTTGTATACGTTTACATGTACTTTACATTTTCACAGAGTAAAATGTGCTATAAATTACTTTTCTCCTATGTTGCTGTGACTTACAGTAAGTAGCAGACTTAGCTCATCTACTCAGGAGGGGATTCCCAGTGAGAATTGAGATAATATACACCTTGCAGCAACACTAAAAAGATCGGACGATCTTTGTATGTGCAGATGGTGTGGATTGATTGTAGAATTGCTTGTATCTTGAGGAAGCACTCACAAAATATTTTGCTGGCATTGATTTTATAAAAATATTACTAATCCAAACATTTTCATTGCGCTTTTCTCCTGTTGTACTTAAAGCGCTGAAGAGCTGCAGCCACTGGGACATGCTCAAGAGGGAGTCTTGCCTTGTAGCGATGGGCTTCCGAGTAGGGATGCATTGCAAGACTCACTCCTTCTGGCTTGGAGGAAGTGTGGTAGCGAGTCTTGGAAGATGTCCCATAGGTCCCGTGTGAGTGAATTGAGACGCATAGAAGCCGATGGACTTCTAGGTAAGTAACCCCCCTGTCTCCTGTGCTCACACCTGAGGCAATGAAGCCTCATTTTAATTCTAAATTCGAATGACTTCCTACTCAGAAGCCCATCGCAAATGCCTTGATCTCCTTACTGATTAGGTACTGACCCTAGCCAGGATTCAAACCCTGGTCCCCATGTCAAAGGCAGAGCCCTTAACCAGTACACTATCCAGCCACTGCTGGATTAGATGTGTTGGTTTCTTTAAGATAATTTTAGATCTGTTGATAAAATGTTGATTGACGTGTTGATTAATAATTCGTGGAGATGCTGTGTTTGTATGCAATAGCATGAGCAATAATTCAAAATCCTTATCTTAATCATCCTCCTCCTTTTTTTTTTCTTTACCAAACTAAAAGAAGGGACTTTTTAAAAAAGTGTCTAGTCAAGGTTTGCTGAATCATTTCAATTCTCCTATGTTCTCCAGCCATAGTAAACCAACCCTACTGTGCCAGGACACTTGGCTTCTGTAATTTTATAGGCTTGTTATTACTCCAGTGAATCAAAACACTTTTCTGATTACATAACCTGTACGTCAAACCAGCAGGTGGGGAAGAGTAAAAATAATGAAACATTTATATATAACATTTGTAGCAGCTACAAGACTTCCAATTTCTGTAGTTCATAATCTTTGTAGCTGCACTAACAATGACTTGTAGCTGCTACAAAACTGCAGGTGTCACAGTTCTAAAGCTTGCTGTTCCTGTACAACATTAAACACTTTACTACAGTACAACCAGCTCAAAGCACTGGGCCTTTTTTCAGTTTTAATGATGTGAGTCACTACTGTATTTCTCTGATTCTACATAGATTACCCTACAAACACAATCTCTTTATATAATTGCCTAAAGACAGATAAAGATTACTTTTTGTGTAAAATATTTCACAGGATACATTTAAAAACCCTACAACATTTATTAATAGTGGTTTTGTTGTTCTTAAAATAATATTTCTTTTTTTATTTTTTTAATGGATGGGTATTTTTTTTTTCTTAACCACTACCCGCCCACTACCCACTGTTTTAAAATGTCCTGTTGGTCCCTGTTAACAGAACAATGGAAATTTTAAAATGTCCCCCCTCACCACTGCTGTTCATGATCGTGGGCCCCCCTGCAGCTCTCTACCGCCGAAACCCGCAGTGATGTGATTGGGGAAAGGGAAGAAGCCTTCCCTGAACTAATTAGAGTGCCTGTAAGCAAAGCTCATAGCTTCAACAAGAAGCCAACGAGATTTGCTCACACCCTCTTTGTCTCAAAGAGAGAGAGTGAGGACATCTAGTGGTCCCCCCAAAAATACATGTGAAAATAAAAGAAACACATTTTACACTACATTTTACATTTATTAAATTAAATAAAAATAAATGAATACCCCCACACCTCCTCCCTGAACTTACCTCCCCATAGTTACCAACATTTATATTGTATTTATATATTACATTGAATCCAGTGGGAATAAGTCTTCTCCTGTTTACACTTTTGGTTTGTATTCAGCTGAGACACTGCTAGCAATGTTTATATTATCTTGGTTGTTTTCTTATCAGCTACTATTGTAATCCCCTTCTCAAGTTTTGCAAAGACACTAAACTTCCTACTGAAGAAGAAAGTGATGTGTTTAACTGTTTGAATGCTGTTCTGCTACCCGTGTTTTTATGGTAGTATCTTTTTTGCTATAAATAATCTTTCAGAGAAAAAAAGAAGTGCTGAGTTTCATACCACTTTAATGACTTGGGTTTTTAGACATTTATTTGTCCAATTAGATCCCTTTCTGGGTTTTTGGACATCACATTAATGTTCAGGGTTAAAACCTGTCACACGCGTGTACGCACCTATTCAAAGAGAATGATGACTGCTTAAGTAAATAGCAGCAATAATTTATGAAAAGTTAGGAAAAATAAGTTGAACAATGTTGTTTAAGTTTATTAAAGTACCTGTCACAGTAACAATTGAAGTGTTTTTTTTTCTACAGTTAAGTGCTAATGCTTACCTAGAGTATACACCCCCTGTACTTGGCCAAAGTGTACCCAAACTCTTGCACAGGATGCTATAAAAAGTTTTCATTACACATATAAATTTACTGCTTTGCTTAGAAATCCACTTCTGGGCCCTTTTCCACTAGCACGTTTGCGCTGGCTGAAACGGAAAGTCTCAAACCGCTAGCGATTTTACAATCGCTACGGTTTGCTTTTTAACATAGGAATCGCGGTAGGTCATTTCCACTACCGCGATTTGTTTTTTTACAGGAACGCGATCGCGCGGTGGAATGATTATTGCCGCGATATTGCTATGCAGTACATAGCATAGCAAAATCGCGACCGCAAACGTCAGGAAATCGCCGCAAATTTTTGTACTTTTGCGATTCAGCTGACTGCTAGTGGAAAAGGGCCCTCTGCTGTTTTGTTTATTTAGTCTGATTAAGCTGCCTTTGTAGCTGTGAATACTCTGCCTGCTTTTTCCTCATACATTAACACTGAGGCTTAACCCTTGTAGTACCCACTGAAAAGTGAATCCTAGTGAAAGCTTCATTTTTTTTTTAAGGTCACCATAAATTGTAATCATAATTTATTCTATAAAGTGTATTACTCTATAGCTAATCCATTAGAGCAGAGAAGAAGTTCTGAGTTTTAGTTCCACTTTAATTTTGCACATTTTTACTGCCACCTGTAGCAATAGCAAGTGATTTAGGGCCCCAATGCTGTACAGATTGATTGATGTACCACTGCCTAGCAATGCATCTGTACAGCATCAAGGCCCCCGAACTGTCACCATATCAATTGCATCCAATTACTACAGATGAGCAGGCTGAGGATAATTGTCTGCTACATCCCCAACTAGTAATGCAATAAGGTATATGTGATGCCATTGTAACTGAGGGGGACCAAAGAATATATTTTGAAATGTTTAATTACTGTGACACTTGTCTTGTACAAATTATGAAGGGTGATGCATAGGAAATGTTTGTTTTCTGCATTTTTGCCTGTTATTTCCCTGTAAAATGCCTATAAAATAAACGTATTACCCAGAGAAAGCCTAAATGTTCTGAACAAAGAAAATATGTAAATCACTTAGATGGCCTAAGTAATGAAAAAGTTATTGCTGTATCAATAGGGACACAGCTGAAATGCCAAAGTTGTCAGGAACCTTCAGAAAAAAAAAAACCCCTGCAACCTAAAGTGGTTAAGAAGAGACATACAGGCTGTTGCTAGCAATTGGTACTCCTAACCATAATACCAATGATTATGTAACTTGCAGAGCGCCAATCGCTTGCGCTAGGTGTGAGGCTGATCAGTGGTGGGGGTGAGTGAGAGAGGTGCAGCAGCACTCCCAGCACTAGAGTTCCTCTATATCAGCATTTATGGAAATGTAAAAGTGTGTTTAAAGGGAAACTTAAGTCAAGTATAAAAAATGAGATTAACTCACCTGGGGCTTCCCTCAGCCCCCAGCAGCCGATCGGTGCTCTCGCAGCCCCGCTCTGACGCTCCAGGACACGCCGGCGAACACTTCCGGTTTGGCCGTCACCGGCCGACAGGCATGGGAACACGAGTGATTCTTCGCGTTCCCAGCCTGTATATCGCCCCCTATGCTGCTATTGCGGCCAGCTGGTCGCAATAGCAGCATAGGGGGCGATATACAGGCTGGGAACGAGAAGAATCACTCGCGTTCCCATGCCTGTCGGCCGGTGACGGCCAAACCGGAAGTGTTCGCCGGCGGGTCCTGGAGCGTCAGAGCGGGGCTGTGAGGGCACCGATCGGCTGCTGGGGGCTGAGGGAAGCCCCAGGTGAGTTAATCTCATTTTTTATACTTGACTTAAGTTCCCCTTTAAGAAAATTGTACACAGATTTACATTGACAAAATCTAAATCTCCACCTTGTGACCAATCTCAGGCTCCCTGCACACTGCATGCGATTCCGATTTTTAATCCGTTTTTACATCCGATTCCGATTTTTAATCGTTACTGCATGCTGCGTTATTGCCTCTGTTTTTCTGTTTATTGAATTCAAGGAAAATCGGAATTGAAAATCGGATTCGGAAACTGAATCGGAATCGCAAAATGGATTTGCAGTGTGAAGTAGTGTTGGGCGAACAGTGTTCGCCACTGTTCGGGTTCTGCAGAACATCACCCTGTTCGGGTGATGTTCGGGTTCGGCCGAACACCTGATGGTGTTAGGCCAAACTGTTCGGCCATATGGCCGAACTAAGAGCGCATGGCCGAACGTTACCCGAACGTTCGGCTAGCGCTGTGATTGGCCGAACGGGTCACGTGTAGTGTTGGGCGAACATCTAGATGTTCGGGTTCGGGCCGAACATGGCCGAACTCCGAACATAATGGAAGTCAATGGGGACCCGAACTTTCGTGCTTTGTAAAGCCTCCTTACATGCTACATACCCCAAATTTACAGGGTATGTGCACCTTGGGAGTGGGTACAAGAGGAAAAATTTTTTTTGCAAAAAGAGCTTATAGTTTTTGAGAAAATCGATTTTAAAGTTTCAAAGGGAAAACTGTCTTTTAAATGCGGGAAATGTCTGTTTTCTTTGCACAGGTAACATGTTTTTTTTGGCATGCAGTCATAAATGTAATACATATAAGAGGTTCCAGGAAAAGGGACCGGTAACGCTAACCCAGCAGCAGCACACGTGATGGAACAAGAGGAGGGTGGCGCAGGAGGAGAAGGCCACGCTTTGAGACACAACAACCCAGGCCTTGCATGAGGACAAGAAGCGTGCGGATAGCAATTTGCATTTTGTCGCCATGCAGTCATAAATGTAATACAGATGAGAGGTTCAATAAACAGGGACCGGAAACGCTAACCCATCACAGATGTTCATTGTTCATGTTACTTGGTTGGGGTCCGGGAGTGTTGCGTAGTCGTTTCCAATCCAG
Organism: Hyperolius riggenbachi; assembly: GCF_040937935.1. NCBI lineage: Eukaryota > Metazoa > Chordata > Amphibia > Anura > Hyperoliidae > Hyperolius > Hyperolius riggenbachi. The sequence goes on along the minus strand of NC_090648.1, from coordinate 373,921,411 downwards.
GATTGATTCATTTTAATTTGAGTCAGACGGTCTGCATTTTCTGTGGAGAGGCGGATACGCCGCCGATCTGTGACGATGCCTCCGGCAGCACTGAAACAGCGTTCCGACATAACGCTGGCTGCCGGGCAAGCCAGCACCTCTATTGCGTACATTGCCAGTTTGTGCCAGGTGTCTAGCTTCGATACCCAATAGTTGAAGGGTGCAGATGGATTGTTCAACACAGCTACGCCATCTGACATGTAGTCCTTGACCATCTTCTCCAGGCGATCGGTGTTGGAGGTGGATCTGCACGCTTGCTGTTCTGTGTGCTGCTGCATGGGTGTCAGAAAATTTTCCCACTCCAAGGACACTGCCGATACCATTCCCTTTTGGGCACTAGCTGCGGCTTGTGTTGTTTGCTGCCCTCCTGGTCGTCCTGGGTTTGCGGAAGTCAGTCTGTCGGCGTACAACTGGCTAGAGGAGGGGGAGGATGTCAATCTCCTCTCTAAAGTCTCCACAAGGGCCTGCTGGTATTCTTCCATTTTGACCTGTCTGGCTCTTTCTTCAAGCAGTTTTGGAACATTGTGTTTGTACCGTGGATCCAGAAGGGTATAAACCCAGTAATTGGTGTTGTCCAGAATGCGCACAATGCGTGGGTCGCGTTCAATGCAGTCCTAGGCCGAAGAGGTCATAGCCTAGGGTCACAAAACCTGTTTATTGGGCAATTTCAATGGTGGCGAGTCTGACGTACATAAATCGCAGCAATGGCCGTTAGCAACGTCTGAATCTCACGAAATGTCTCATGCAGGTAGAAGACATATTGTTAGACTTGGGCTCCAAAGATGGGTTCCCTACATCTCTGCAAACCAGAGTTACAGGGCTCCAAATTTGGTAAAATCCCCCATAGGCTTTCATTGGGCCTCCTATTTACAGTTCCAAAATCTCACATCTTTTCAAAGGGCAATTACTCAGCAGTGGCAAATGTTCTAGCATTGTAGGGACCCTTAGGGGGAACATGACTGGTGAGTTTCGGGCCCCTAGGCCGAAGAGGTCATAGCCTAGGGTCACAAAAACCTGTTTATTGGGGCTATTTCAATGGTAGTGATGGTGACGTACATAAATCGCAGCAATGGACGTTAGCAAAGTCTGAATCTCACGAAATGTCTCATGCAGGTAGAAGACATATTGTTAGACTTGGATTCCAAAGATGGGGTCCCTACATCTCTGCAAACCAGAGTTACAGGGGTCCAAAATTGGTAAAATCCCCCATAGGATTTCATTGCCTCCCTATTTCACTTTCCAAAATCTCACATCTTTTCAAAGGGCAATGGCTCAGCAGTACCAAATTTTCTAGCATTGTAGGGACCCTTAGGGGGAACATGACTGGTGAGTTTCGGGCCCCTAGGCCGAAGAGGTCATAGCCTAGGGTCACAAAAACCTGTTTATTGGGGCTATTTCAATGGTAGTGATGGTGACGTACATAAATCGCAGCAATGGCCGTTAGCAAAGTCTGAATCTCACGAAATGTCTCATGCAGGTAGAAGACATATTGTTAGACTTGGATTCCAAAGATGGGGTCCCTACATCTCTGCAAACCAGAGTTACAGGGGTCCAAAATTGGTAAAATCCCCCATAGGATTTCATTGGCTCCCTATTTCACTTTCCAAAATCTCACATCTTTTCAAAGGGCAATGGCTCAGCAGTACCAAATTTTCTAGCATTGTAGGGACCCTTAGGAGGAACATGACTGGTGAGTTTTGCCACTGCTGAGCCATTGCCCTTTGAAATGGTGTGAGATTTTGGAACGGTAAATAGGAGGCCCAATGAAAGCCTATGGGGGATTTTACCAAATTTGGACCCCTGTAACTCTGGTTTGCAGAGATGTAGGGACCCCATCTTTGGAATCTAAGTCTAACAATATGTCTTCTACCTGCATGAGACATTTCGTGAGATTCAGACGTTGCTAACGGCCATGGCTGAGATTTATGTACGCCACCATCACTACCATTGAAATAGCCCAAATAAACAGGTTTTTGTGACCCTAGGCTATGACCTCTTCGGCCTAGGGGCTCGCCAGTCATGTTCCCCCTAAGGGTCCCTACAATGCTAGAAAATTTGGTACTGCTGAGCCATTGCCCTTTGAAAAGATGTGAGATTTTGGAAAGTGAAATAGGGAGGCAATGAAATCCTATGGGGGATTTTACCAATTTTGGACCCCTGTAACTCTGGTTTGCAGAGATGTAGGGACCCCATCTTTGGAATCCAAGTCTAACAATATGTCTTCTACCTGCATGAGACATTTCGTGAGATTCAGACTTTGCTAACGTCCATTGCTGCGATTTATGTACGTCACCATCACTACCATTGAAATAGCCCCAATAAACAGGTTTTTGTGACCCTAGGCTATGACCTCTTCGGCCTAGGGGCCCGAAACTCACCAGTCATGTTCCCCCTAAGGGTCCCTACAATGCTAGAAAATTTGGTACTGCTGAGCCATTGCCCTTTGAAAAGATGTGAGATTTTGGAAAGTGAAATAGGGAGCCAATTAAATCCTATGGGGGATTTTACCAATTTTGGACCCCTGTAACTCTGGTTTGCAGAGATGTAGGGACCCCATCTTTGGAATCCAAGTCTAACAATATGTCTTCTACCTGCATGAGACATTTCGTGAGATTCAGACTTTGCTAACGGCCATTGCTGCGATTTATGTACGTCACCATCACTACCATTGAAATAGCCCCAATAAACAGGTTTTTGTGACCCTAGGCTATGACCTCTTCGGCCTAGGGGCCCGAAACTCACCAGTCATGTTCCCCCTAAGGGTCCCTACAATGCTAGAAAATTTGGTACTGCTGAGCCATTGCCCTTTGAAAAGATGTGAGATTTTGGAAAGTGAAATAGGGAGCCAATGAAATCCTATGGGGGATTTTACCAATTTTGGACCCCTGTAACTCTGGTTTGCAGAGATGTAGGGACCCCATCTTTGGAATCCAAGTCTAACAATATGTCTTCTACCTGCATGAGACATTTCGTGAGATTCAGACTTTGCTAACGGCCATTGCTGCGATTTATGTACGTCACCATCACTACCATTGAAATAGCCCCAATAAACAGGTTTTTGTGACCCTAGGCTATGACCTCTTCGGCCTAGGGGCCCGGAACTCACCAGTCATGTTCCCCCTAAGGGTCCCTACAATGCTAGAAAATTTGGTACTGCTGAGCCATTGCCCTTTGAAAAGATGTGAGATTTTGGAAAGTGAAATAGGGAGGCAATGAAATCCTATGGGGGATTTTACCAATTTTGGACCCCTGTAACTCTGGTTTGCAGAGATGTAGGGACCCCATCTTTGGAATCCAAGTCTAACAATATGTCTTCTACCTGCATGAGACATTTCGTGAGATTCAGACTTTGCTAACGGCCATTGCTGCGATTTATGTACGTCACCATCACTACCATTGAAATAGCCCCAATAAACAGGTTTTTGTGACCCTAGGCTATGACCTCTTCGGCCTAGGGGCCCGAAACTCACCAGTCATGTTCCCCCTAAGGGTCCCTACAATGCTAGAAAATTTGGTACTGCTGAGCCATTGCCCTTTGAAAAGATGTGAGATTTTGGAAAGTGAAATAGGGAGCCAATGAAATCCTATGGGGGATTTTACCAATTTTGGACCCCTGTAACTCTGGTTTGCAGAGATGTAGGGACCCCATCTTTGGAATCCAAGTCTAACAATATGTCTTCTACCTGCATGAGACATTTCGTGAGATTCAGACTTTGCTAACGGCCATTGCTGCGATTTATGTACGTCACCATCACTACCATTGAAATAGCCCCAATAAACAGGTTTTTGTGACCCTAGGCTATGACCTCTTCGGCCTAGGGGCCCGAAACTCACCAGTCATGTTCCCCCTAAGGGTCCCTACAATGCTAGAAAATTTGCCACTGCTGAGTAATTGCCCTTTGAAAAGATGTGAGATTTTGGAACTGTAAATAGGAGGCCCAATGAAAGCCTATGGGGGATTTTACCAAATTTGGAGCCCTGTAACTCTGGTTTGCAGAGATGTAGGGAACCCATCTTTGGAGCCCAAGTCTAACAATATGTCTTCTACCTGCATGAGACATTTCGTGAGATTCAGACGTTGCTAACGGCCATTGCTGCGATTTATGTACGTCAGACTCGCCACCATTGAAATTGCCCAATAAACAGGTTTTGTGACCCTAGGCTATGACCTCTTCGGCCTAGGACTGCATTGAACGCGACCCACGCATTGTGCGCATTCTGGACAACACCAATTACTGGGTTTATACCCTTCTGGATCCACGGTACAAACACAATGTTCCAAAACTGCTTGAAGAAAGAGCCAGACAGGTCAAAATGGAAGAATACCAGCAGGCCCTTGTGGAGACTTTAGAGAGGAGATTGACATCCTCCCCCTCCTCTAGCCAGTTGTACGCCGACAGACTGACTTCCGCAAACCCAGGACGACCAGGAGGGCAGCAAACAACACAAGCCGCAGCTAGTGCCCAAAAGGGAATGGTATCGGCAGTGTCCTTGGAGTGGGAAAATTTTCTGACACCCATGCAGCAGCACACAGAACAGCAAGCGTGCAGATCCACCTCCAACACCGATCGCCTGGAGAAGATGGTCAAGGACTACATGTCAGATGGCGTAGCTGTGTTGAACAATCCATCTGCACCCTTCAAAATTGGGTATCGAAGCTAGACACCTGGCACAAACTGGCAATGTACGCAATAGAGGTGCTGGCTTGCCCGGCAGCCAGCGTTATGTCGGAACGCTGTTTCAGTGCTGCTGGAGGCATCGTCACAGATCGGCGGCGTATCCGCCTCTCCACAGAAAATGCAGACCGTCTGACTCAAATTAAAATGAATCAATCCTGGATTGGAAACGACTACGCAACACTCCCGGACCCCAACCAAGTAGCATGAACAATGAACATCTGTGATGGGTTAGCGTTTCCGGTCCCTGTTTATTGAACCTCTCATCTGTATTACATTTATGACTGCATGGCGACAAAATGCAAATTGCTATCCGCACGCTTCTTGTCCTCATGCAAGGCCTGGGTTGTTGTGTCTCAAAGCGTGGCCTTCTCCTCCTGCGCCACCCTCCTCTTGTTCCATCACGTGTGCTGCTGCTGGGTTAGCGTTACCGGTCCCTTTTCCTGGAACCTCTTATATGTATTACATTTATGACTGCATGCCGACAAAAAGCATGTTACCTGTGCAAAGAAAACAGACATTTCCCGCATTTAAAAGACAGTTTTCCCTTTGAAACTTTAAAATCGATTTTCTCAAAAACTATAAGCTCTTTTTGCTAAATTTTTTTTCCTCTTGTACCCACTCCCAAGGTGCACATACCCTGTAAATTTGGGGTATGTAGCATGTAAGGAGGCTTTACAAAGCACAAAAGTTCGGGTCCCCATTGACTTCCATTATGTTCGGAGTTCGGGTCGAACACCCGAACATCGCGGCCATGTTCGGCCTGTTCGGCCCGAACCCGAACATCTAGATGTTCGCCCAACACTAGTGTGAAGGGAGCCCAAGGGCCCTTTTTCACTAGCAATCGCTAGCGTACACCCTAAATGCTAGCGATTGCGATTCAGCAAAGTCCAAAATTTCCCGGCGATTTCCTGGCGATTGCAATCGCGATTTTGCAATGCACTGCACAGCAAAATCGTGGCAAAAAATCGCTCCATGGCGTGATCACGCTTGAGTAAAAAACGAATCAGGGCAGTGGAAACTACCTACCGCGATTCCTATGTTAAAAAGCAAACTGTAGCGATTTAAAAATCACTAGCAATTTGTGATTCAGCATCGCAATCGCCGCTAGTGGAAAAGGGCCCTAAGAGATACTGTAGTTTTACCATCTTCTTATATCTATTGCATTTCCTGAATTTAGTGCTTATAACTGAATTCCTCTTCATTTCTGTATCAATAACTGTCAGCTAGGTACACTTTTTGATAATTTTCCATGTAAAACTGGCTGATACATTTTTAATGTATTATTTCTATAACATTTTCTTAACAATTACAGGTTATCGGGAACATACATATACAGTTGGATGAAAACATCATGACAGGGTACTCAGTTCAGACATACTTGTTATGAGATCATTAGCATACATACGCAAACTTCAGGTTACTAGTCTCATAACATTTGGTAATTAGTAAAAGGGGGAAAATATACAGATTTTGTGCAAGAAGTATAAAATGGATTCCCAGAGTAACTTCCCCAGAGATCACCAAGATACAAAATATAAATCGGTCAAACAATTTGGGGCATCAATTGATATCATAAGTAGAAAATAATCTTTATTGACAAATCTAGACAATACAATAAAAACAACCCCGTGACGGGAATGACCAGGCAGTCACCTGGTAGGCAGGTACATGCAGTAGTGTAACATCTAATCTCAGCTGCAAAAGTGCAGTGGGCAGGGGTACATACAAAAAAGTGTGGAATAAATTATATAAAATCACCATGCATACATAAGCATTAATAGCTAAACTGTGGAGACATCTGTTTAGGTAGAAGCATATACAAGGTGCTTGTAACTGCACTGAAGTGTAATATGCATAGTAAATCACTGAGATGCAAGACAATAAGGTGCAATGAGGAGGCTGGAGAAGATATGCAATGTTCTAACAGCTGTCACTGATTCCTGTAAGCTTTACAAGAGCATCTGACCTCTTTACATCTTTTCAGCGGCATAAATTGTAAGCTGTAAGAGGGAAAGAGTCAGAAGAGAAATTAAGCAGCAGGGCAATAAGGAGTATTGTTGAAAGTGGGTCGTTCATGTGTCTCCACCACGGCTGAGACCCCCCACATCAAAGAGCCATCGCAGTTCACAGCTACTCTACTTCCTCAGTTACCTGGCTGGTCTGCTGATCCTCTCCCTTTTAGTCATAGGCTCTGAACAAGCATGCAGATCAAGTGGTTGACTAAAGTTTGACTAGATTTGCCGCATGCTTTTTCAGTTTTGTGTTTCAGACACTACTGATGCATGAAAGATCTGTAGGATGTGCTTGTTCGGATTTCGCGGAAATTTAATTTCCGCATATCTGATGAGAAAATTGCATTTCCGCATCGGAATTCAGAAATCGTTAATACCAGTGCGGTAGGCGGATTTTCTCGGAAATCGTGGAAATTTTCGCCGCCAAATTTAACATTGATTTTCTCAAAAACTACAAAGTTTTTTTTGAAATATTTTTTCCCCTCTTTTTCCCACTCTTTTGCTTAACATATCCTGAAAATTTGGTGTTTCTAGCACCTATGGGGGCTTTGCTATTAACCTCTAAAGTCGGCAGCTTTAGACCATGTAGTATTTGTGAAAATCGATGTTAAAGTCGGTGCAAATTACCGTCAAAATCCACATTGAATTGCGGAAATCGGCAATGGCGGAAAGCGGATTTTCCATGGAAGCAGAAATTGGCAGTTCCCTAGTCAGGCAATTAGTACTGTTGGAAAGAAAATAAATATCCCCCTCAGTTCCGTTGTCCTTTAAGTTTCATTAGCAATCTCCTAAGAGATAAGGAGATTTCAGGAGATTGTCTTGACCAGGACCACACCCCTAAATGCACAATAGCGGACTCGTGCAGTATACTATAATGCAATGTGTGCACTGTGAACAGCACATTGATTTTTCAGTGCTTTGAGTTGGGCTGCGTTACAGGCTGCTGTATCGTGAGCATGTAACGTCCCACTGTGAAAGCAGCCTTAGGGCGGGATAGGGAAATGAAGGGGAGGACCAGGGAGTGCAGTGGAGAGAAAAAAAAACAGCATTCTCTGCACCTTCTGTTATGCGGCCTGTGGCCTCCTTAGCAGCCTGGGGATAAAGAGGATTGCTATTCAGCCAACAAAAAAGTAAGATATCTTTTTAACTTCAGTATTGCCTTGTTGGCTTCCTTCCAAACTGTTTAACACAGGAGAATAGAGATTTAAATTAGCTTTTCTTGCCTAACAGTTAGTCTTTAAAGTGTCAGAAGCAGTTTATTTACATTGGAATGGAGAACTAGATTAGAATCTCAACTTCTTATGACAGTAAGGGAGTTGTTTGTAGACATCTTAAAAGGAAAAAAGAACCCAGACATCAACCACCAGGCAACCTGTAATAGGAAAAATGAGGGAGAACATTATTTTAGTTCCTGCCAGAGAGACAGCAAGAGACAGCTAGAATTGGCCCTAGGTAGGCTTTTTGATAATGCTGAATACCTGGATAACTCTGCATAATGCTCTACACAGATTCTCAGGATTTTGGTGTGAACATCTGTGCACACATGTGCGAAATGTTAAACTCATAAATCAGCATGTAAACAAGACACAGAACATTTATATTGCACTTTTCTCCTGGCAAACTTAAAGCGCTTCAGGGTTGCAGCCACTTAGGGCATGTTCCACAGGCAACCAGGATCATTGGGAGTCTTGCCCAAAGACTTACTGTTTATCTGCTGGCTTGAGCCAGGATTTGAACCCTGGTCAAGGGCTCAAATCCTACAAAGGTAATAGCTTTACCAGTACACTATCCACCTGATGCAGGAATAATGTACACTCACCTACAGGATTATTAGGAACACCTGTTCGATTTCTCATTAATGCAATTATCTAATCAACCAATCACATGGCAGTTGCTTCAATGCATTTAGGGGTGTGGTCCTGGTCAAGACAATCTCCTGAACTCCAAACTGAATGTCAGAATAGGAAAAAAAGGTGATTTAAGCAATTTTGAGCATGGCATGGCTGTTGGTGCCAGACGGGCCAGTCTGAGTATTTCACAATCTGCTCAGTTACTGGGATTTTCACGCACAACCATTTCTAGGGTTTACAAAGATTGGTGTGAAAAGGGAAAAACACCCAGGATGCGGCAGTCCGGTGGATGAAAATGCCTTGTTGATGATAGAGGTCAGAGGAGAATGGGCTGACTGATTCAGGCTGATAGAAGAGCAACATTGACTGAAATAATGTAACCTCGTTACAACTGAGGTATGCAGCAAAGCATTTGTGAAGCCACAAGACGCACAACCTTGAGGTGGATGGGCTACAACAGCAGAAAACCCCACCGGGTACCACTCATCTCCACTACAAATAGGAAAAAGAGGCTACAATTTGCACAAGCTCACCAAAATTGACAAAGACAAGACAAATAACATTTATATCGCCCTTTTCTCCTGGCGGACTCAAAGCACCAGAGCTGCAGCCACTAGGGCGCGCTCTACAGGCAGTAGCAGTGTTAGGGAAACTTGCCTAAGGTCTCCTACTGAATAGGTGCTGGCTTACTGAACAGGCAGAGCCGAGATTCGAACCCTGGTCTCCTGTGTCAGAGGCAGAGCCCTTAACCGTTACACCTTCCAGCCATTGGACAGTTGAAGACTGGAAAAATGTTGCCTGGTCTGATGAGTCTCGATAGAGTCAGAATTTGGCATAAACAGAATGAGAACATGGATCCATCATGCCTTGTTACCACTGTGCAGGCTGGTGGTGGTGATGTAATGGTGTGGGGGATGTTTTCTTGGCACACTTTAGGCCCCTTAGTGCCAATTGGGCATCGTTTATATGCCACGGACTACCTGAGCATTGTTTCTGACCATATCGATCCCTTCATGACCACTATGTACCCATCCTCTGATGGCTACTTCCAGCAGGATAATGCACCATGTCACAAAGCTCGAATAATTTAAAATTGGTTCCTTGAACATGACAATGAGTTCACTGTACTAAAATGGCCCCCACAGTCACCAGATCTCAACCCAATAGAGCATCTTTGGGATGTGAGGAACGGGAGCTTCGTGCCCTGGATGTGCATCCCACAAATCTCCATCAACTGCAAGATGCTATCCTATGAATATGGGCTAACATTTGTAAAGAATGCTTTCAGCACCTTGTTGAATCAATGCCACTTAGAATTAAGGAAGTTCTGAAGGCGAAAGGGGGTCAAACACCGTATTAGTATGGTGTTCCTAATAATCTTTTAGGTGAGTGTATGGCAGCAGGGTGGTGGCCCATCAAACCTTGATGGACAGTCTGGTGAAGACCAGTAGTCATAGACTCTACTCCCTGATAGAGTCCACACCAAGCAACACAGCTAGGCACAGCAAAGTTACTAAACTGCAACACTCAGGCGCATGCATTCACACACACAAGTATTGGTTTGGTATGCATGAGCCTTGATGGCAACTGTCTTTAGTGACAAACCATTTCTATTAAACTATTAAGTACTGATTATGTTGAATTGTTGTAATAAGTACATAACGCACTGCAGTGCTTGTTAAAACGCATATGTGATTTCCATAGCATTAACAATAACTATGTAATGTGTGCATTTTTGCACATATTAGACAATGCCATCCATTACAATGCAGAACTATGAACAAGCCCATACGGGCACGGCGTTCACATGCTGCAACACAGCCTCACTGAGCCTCATTGGGTCTGAACAAAAACAAGGTTAAAATACATTTCCCTCAAATTCAGTAAACTGTGTTTAGTAAATAACTTTATTACTTAAAACTCCTATTGTTTTCTATAGTAGACTCAATATCGTGTGCCCCTGCTCAAATGGATATTTCAAACACAGAGCACTAACCTCCATGCCCTACTCTCAGTCTCTTCCCATTAATGACTCACACTGTATTGTGCAAGCTCTGGATTGTAATGGCCCCATCCATGAACAATGGAAGCCTGTGATTTAATTAGCTCTTTGTGCAAATAGGTGCACTGAGCTTCACTATTTCCTATATATTCTAATTTAATCATATACTGCTAACTGATGTAGTTTGGCATTCCCTTCCACTTGGCTGGCTCACACTGTGCTATTCAATATTTACATTACTAGAACAATACAATTATGAGCCCCATACTGCTTTAATAAAGTAATCTGGCCTACAGCCCAGTGAAACAGATGGCTTTGCAGATTACA
>NC_090648.1:372965502-372970502 GCF_040937935.1 Hyperolius riggenbachi | reverse complement strand
TGACATCGAGAGCCGCGGCAAGCTGCCTGCAGGATGTGTGTAAGTATGTGTGAGTGACTGTGAGACTGAGACAGACTGAGTAGACTTAGCGTGCGGGCAGGGGGTAGGGGGCAGTGGCATCACCACATCTGGTGACTGGCGGCTACCTATATGCTGGGGGAGGGGTGCTGGGCTACTGCCAATCTGATTGCATTTTGTGGGGAAATCTGCCACCAATCTAATTGCATTTTGTGGGGATATTTGCTGCCAATCTGATTGCATTTTGTGGGAGTATCTGCTGCCAATCTGATTGCATTTTGTGGGGATATCTGCCGCCAATCTGATTACATTTTGGGGGAATATCTGCTGCCAATCTGATTGCATTTTGTTGGAAAATCTGCTGCCATTTGACTACTTGATGAATTATCATGAGGCATGTAACTACTTGATTATTTTATCTAAAATGTATCTGGTCGGACCTAATCTCTGTGAATAACAACACTACTTCACCCATGTTCAAGTGCGTAGTGACACCCATTTATTTTTGCTGCGGCGCGCCGCATGTGGACATCAGAGATGATCAGATACCTAATATTCGAGTTTGAATAGTGTCATCCAGCTCGCCTGCCACCCCCCTCCACAAGGGGGCGCCGGTCCTCCCGAGAGCTAGCCTGCCCCACGCGCTACCGCCACCTGCCACCGGGGGGCGCCGGGGCTCTCAGGAGGACTGGCGCCATCCGGCGGTGGGCGGCAGTAGCGCAGGGTGGCCCGGCATCCGGGAGCCCCGGCGCCCCCCGGTGGCATGCGGAGGTAGCACAGGGGGGGTCAGGCCAGCTCTCAGGACGACCGGCGCCCCCTGGTGGCGGGCGGTGGTAGCGCTGGGCAGCCCGGCACCCGGGAGCCCCGGCGCCCCCAGGTGGCCGGCGTCGGCAGCGCGGGGGGTCAGGCTGGCTCAACAGAGGACCGGCGCCCACCGTTGGCGGGCAGCGGTAGCGCAGGCGGGGGACAATGCCCGCGGCTAGCGAGGCCCAGCTGCCATAAGAACTGGATGTAGTCAGGGCAGAAGAGTTCCAGGTGCGGACCAAGCTGGCAGGAGGAGAGGGGGGTGTGGCCAATGCCCGAGTCCAGCGAGGCCCAGCTCCCATAAGAACTGGGTTTAGTCAAGGCAGAAGAGTTCCAGGTGCGGGCCAAGCTGGCAGGAGGGGGGGGGTGTGGTCAATGCCCGAGTCCAGCGAGGCCCAGCTCCCATAAGAAGTGGGTGTAGTCAGGGTAGAAAAGTTCCAGGTGCGGGCCAAGCTGGCAGGAGGAGGGGGGGGTGTGGCCAATGCCCGAGTCCAGCGAGGCCCAGCTCCCATAAGAACTGGGTTTAGTCAAGGCAGAAGAGTTCCAGGTGCGGGCCAAGCTGGCAGGAGGGGGGGGGGTGTGGTCAATGCCCGAGTCCAGCGAGGCCCAGCTCCCATAAGAAGTGGGTGTAGTCAGGGTAGAAAAGTTCCAGGTGCGGGCCAAGCTGGCAGGAGGAGGGGGGGGGGGGCGTGGGGTGGGGGTTCAATGCACGAGGCCAGAGAGGCCATGCTCCCATAAGAATTGGATGTAGTCAGAGAAGAAGAGTTCCAGGTGCGGGGCAAGCTGACCGGAGGAGAGGCCAGGGGCATGGATGAGGTCCCTGGCAGAGGCCACCACTCGGGCACTCGCAGGGCAGTCGGATCGAGTTTGGCGGCAGCCAGGGTCCTCCGTCCCGGAGGCTCCGATGAGAGCGGATCTGGCCGGCCGCGCCCAGGCAGGGCTCCACAGCTTCGGACAAGCTAGGCACCGATCCCCCCTAAATGGGGGGTGGGTTCCGACCGTCCATGACCCGAGCCCGCCACCCTCGGGGAGAATGTCAGGAGGCGTTCCTCCGGCGAGAAAAGTGCCTAAACTGGAGCCTGCTAGGGGGTAAAATGTCAACTTTTTTCCCGCACTGGAGCCTGCTAAGGGGAAATATCACCTTTTTTTCCGGCTAACTTGTCCTGCCTGAAGCCTGCTAAGGGGAAATGTCAAAGTTTTTCAGGCCAGCCTGGCCCGCCTAGAGGTTGCTATGTGAAAAATGGCAAAGTTTTTCCGGCCAGCCTGGCCCGCCTGTGAGGTCGCGGGGCAAGCTGTCTCAAAAGAGCCTGCTCAACCCTCACTGATTTCGGGCGACTCCGGGACCTCGCTCCCCGGAGGTCCCCTGGAAGTCCCGATGAGAGCGGATTTGAACGCCCGGGCCGACCCAGAGTTCCATGAGGTCGGGTGACTTTGGCGGCCAGGCTGGGTGCGGCGCCCCCGGGTTCCGACCGTCCATGACCCGAGCCCGCCACCCTCGGGGAGAATAGCAGCGCGGCGCTGCGGGGCAAGCTGACCGGAGGAGAGGCCGGGGGCGTGGATGGGCTCCCTGGCAGAGGCCACCACCCGGGCACTCGCAGGGCGGTCGGACCGATTTTGGCGGCGGGCGGGCTCCTCCGTGGCGGAGGCCCCGATGAGAGCGGATTTGAACGCCCGGGCCGACCCAGAGTTCCATGAGGTCGGGTGACTTTGGCGGCCAGGCTGGGTGCGGCGCCCCCGGGTTCCGACCGTCCATGACCCGAGCCCGCCACCCTCGGGGAGAATGTCAGGAGGCGTTCCTCCGGCGAGAAAAGTGCCTAAACTGGAGCCTGCTAGGGGGTAAAATGTCAACTTTTTTCCCGCACTGGAGCCTGCTAAGGGGAAATATCACCTTTTTTTCCGGCTAACTTGTCCTGCCTGAAGCCTGCTAAGGGGAAATGTCAAAGTTTTTCAGGCCAGCCTGGCCCGCCTAGAGGTTGCTATGTGAAAAATGGCAAAGTTTTTCCGGCCAGCCTGGCCCGCCTGTGAGGTCGCGGGGCAAGCTGTCTCAAAAGAGCCTGCTCAACCCTCACTGATTTCGGGCGACTCCGGGACCTCGCTCCCCGGAGGTCCCCTGGAAGTCCCGATGAGAGCGGATTTGAACGCCCGGGCCGACCCAGAGTTCCATGAGGTCGGGTGACTTTGGCGGCCAGGCTGGGTGCGGCGCCCCCGGGTTCCGACCGTCCATGACCCGAGCCCGCCACCCTCGGGGAGAATAGCAGCGCGGCGCTGCGGGGCAAGCTGACCGGAGGAGAGGCCGGGGGCGTGGATGGGCTCCCTGGCAGAGGCCACCACCCGGGCACTCGCAGGGCGGTCGGACCGATTTTGGCGGCGGGCGGGCTCCTCCGTGGCGGAGGCCCCGATGAGAGCGGATTTGAACGCCCGGGCCGACCCAGAGTTCCATGAGGTCGGGTGACTTTGGCGGCCAGGCTGGGTGCGGCGCCCCCGGGTTCCGACCGTCCATGACCCGAGCCCGCCACCCTCGGGGAGAATGTCAGGAGGCGTTCCTCCGGCGAGAAAAGTGCCTAAACTGGAGCCTGCTAGGGGGTAAAATGTCAACTTTTTTCCCGCACTGGAGCCTGCTAAGGGGAAATATCACCTTTTTTTCCGGCTAACTTGTCCTGCCTGAAGCCTGCTAAGGGGAAATGTCAAAGTTTTTCAGGCCAGCCTGGCCCGCCTAGAGGTTGCTATGTGAAAAATGGCAAAGTTTTTCCGGCCAGCCTGGCCCGCCTGTGAGGTCGCGGGGCAAGCTGTCTCAAAAGAGCCTGCTCAACCCTCACTGATTTCGGGCGACTCCGGGACCTCGCTCCCCGGAGGTCCCCTGGAAGTCCCGATGAGAGCGGATTTGAACGCCCGGGCCGACCCAGAGTTCCATGAGGTCGGGTGACTTTGGCGGCCAGGCTGGGTGCGGCGCCCCCGGGTTCCGACCGTCCATGACCCGAGCCCGCCACCCTCGGGGAGAATAGCAGCGCGGCGCTGCGGGGCAAGCTGACCGGAGGAGAGGCCGGGGGCGTGGATGGGCTCCCTGGCAGAGGCCACCACCCGGGCACTCGCAGGGCGGTCGGACCGATTTTGGCGGCGGGCGGGCTCCTCCGTGGCGGAGGCCCCGATGAGAGCGGATTTGAACGCCCGGGCCGACCCAGAGTTCCATGAGGTCGGGTGACTTTGGCGGCCAGGCTGGGTGCGGCGCCCCCGGGTTCCGACCGTCCATGACCCGAGCCCGCCACCCTCGGGGAGAATGTCAGGAGGCGTTCCTCCGGCGAGAAAAGTGCCTAAACTGGAGCCTGCTAGGGGGTAAAATGTCAACTTTTTTCCCGCACTGGAGCCTGCTAAGGGGAAATATCACCTTTTTTTCCGGCTAACTTGTCCTGCCTGAAGCCTGCTAAGGGGAAATGTCAAAGTTTTTCAGGCCAGCCTGGCCCGCCTAGAGGTTGCTATGTGAAAAATGGCAAAGTTTTTCCGGCCAGCCTGGCCCGCCTGTGAGGTCGCGGGGCAAGCTGTCTCAAAAGAGCCTGCTCAACCCTCACTGATTTCGGGCGACTCCGGGACCTCGCTCCCCGGAGGTCCCCTGGAAGTCCCGATGAGAGCGGATTTGAACGCCCGGGCCGACCCAGAGTTCCATGAGGTCGGGTGACTTTGGCGGCCAGGCTGGGTGCGGCGCCCCCGGGTTCCGACCGTCCATGACCCGAGCCCGCCACCCTCGGGGAGAATAGCAGCGCGGCGCTGCGGGGCAAGCTGACCGGAGGAGAGGCCGGGGGCGTGGATGGGCTCCCTGGCAGAGGCCACCACCCGGGCACTCGCAGGGCGGTCGGACCGATTTTGGCGGCGGGCGGGCTCCTCCGTGGCGGAGGCCCCGATGAGAGCGGATTTGAACGCCCGGGCCGACCCAGAGTTCCATGAGGTCGGGTGACTTTGGCGGCCAGGCTGGGTGCGGCGCCCCCGGGTTCCGACCGTCCATGACCCGAGCCCGCCACCCTCGGGGAGAATGTCAGGAGGCGTTCCTCCGGCGAGAAAAGTGCCTAAACTGGAGCCTGCTAGGGGGTAAAATGTCAACTTTTTTCCCGCACTGGAGCCTGCTAAGGGGAAATATCACCTTTTTTTCCGGCTAACTTGTCCTGCCTGAAGCCTGCTAAGGGGAAATG